>NC_048302.1:86176100-86246085 GCF_013100865.1 Trachemys scripta elegans | reverse complement strand
GGTCTCACATGATATTCTTATTGATAAACTAGGCAAATACCATTTAGATGGGGCTACTATAAGGTGGGTGCATAATTAGCTGGATAACCATACTCAGAGAGCTGTTGTTAATGGTTCCCAATCCTGTTGGAAAGGCATAACAAGTGGGGTTATGCAGGGGTCTGTTTTGGGATCGGCTCTGTTCAATATCTTCATTAACGAATTAGATATTGACATAGAAAGTACGCTTATTAAGTTTGCAGATGATACCAAACTGGGAGGGATTGCAACTGCTTTGGAGGACAGGGTCATAATTCAAAATGATCTGGACAAATTGGAGAAATGGTCTGAAGTAAACAGGATGAAGTTTAACAAAGACAAATGCAAAGTGCTCCACTTAGGAAGGAACAATCAGTTTCACACATACAGAATGGGAAGAGACTGTCTAGGAAGGAGTACGGCAGAAAGGGATCTAGGGGTTATACTGGACCACAAGCTAAATGTGAGTCAACAGTGTGATGCTGTTGCAAAAAAAGCAAACATGATTCTGGGCTGCATTAACAGGTGAGTTGTGAGCAAGACTTGAGAAGTCATTCTTCCGCTCTACTCGCCTCTGGTTAGGCTTCAGCTGGAATATTGTGTGCAGTTCTGGGCACCGCATTTCAAGAAAGATGTGGAGAAATTGAAGAGAGTCCAGAGAAGAGCAAGAATGATTAAAGGTCTTGAGAACATGACCTATAAAGGAAGGCTGAAAGAATTGGGTTTGTTTAGTTTGGAAAAGAAGACTGAGAGGGATATGATAGCAGTTTTCAGGTATCTAAAAGGGATAAGAAGGAGGGAGAAAACTTGTTCACCTTAGCCTCTAAGGATAGAACAAGAAGCAATGGGCTTAAACTGCAGCAAGGGAGGTCTAGGTTGGACATTAGGAAAAAGTTCCTAACTGTCAGGGTGGTTAAACACTGGAATAAATTGCCTAGGGAGGTTGTGGAATCTCCATCTCTGGAGATATTTAAGAATAGGTTAGATAAATGTCTATCAGGGATGGTCTAGACAGTATTTGGTCCTGCCATGAGGGCAGGGGACTGGACTTGATGACCTCTCGAGGTCCCTTCCAGTCCTAGAATCTATGAATGGTGCTGGACTGCTAGCCCTGAACACCGAAGTCCCCTATGTGTCCACAGAAAAATACAAAATGGGCATCAACAGTCATGCTCTTCCAGACTGCTCAACCAAAACATATTCTAGAAGGACCACTTTTGGGATGAAAAGATAATTTAGTCTTCACGCTCAATAAGTCTTTGGGTTATCTGCTGGGAACCGGAATGGCATTCTAGTGCTTCTGGTACTATCATTTATAGGTGACAAAAAGCACACGGGGACATGCGTTCCAGCAACTGTGATACAGGTGTTCTGATGTGGAAATCTGTCCCTGAGGAACTGAATTAAGTCTGCCAGATCATTACTCATAGGTTCCCTACCTACCATCAGTTAGTCAGTACTATTTGCTATCACCACTGACCCGGATGACAGATGAAATGCTGACCCGCAAGAACCCAGTGTGGTAGCCTGCTACCAATCTCTTGAGCTATCTGTTTCCCAGAACCTTGCATTATAAGGACATTTGGACTTTTTGTAGGGGATGAGGGAAGAGGGGAGTGGAAAGAGGGTAAGATACCTGCTATCTCTACATCCAGCAAACCCCCTGCCACCTCCTCACATCATTTGCTATACCACATGAAGTTGCAGTGGAGACAGGAATTGAACATTCGTATGGAGCTCAAGAATATCCACAGTTATCATAATTAATGGTAACAAAAATGTTGTGGAAGGGATATTAATCTTCATGCTTCAATGCTTAAAGCAATCTCTGTTAGAGATCAGGATGAGTCAAGGGGGGGGCGGGGAATCACAAATTATTTGCCTATGCAGATTGCTTGCATCTTTCACTGAATCATTTTGTACAGGTCAATGTTGGAGAGAGCATACCAGATATGATGGACCTTGGTATGATCCAGTATGGAATTCCTGTGTTTATTTAGGGGCAGATCCATGGATGTTCCTTTGCTGAACACAAAAGTTACCAGCATTAGAAGAATTAAACAAAGTATCATAAGCATATAAAATAATTTTGGCTATGATAACTATCTATTAGGGGTGGTGCTTGTCTGGTAGGGGGTGGGCAGAAAAGTAATGTTTCATGACAACTATTAATGAATTAACAAATCATTATGGAATCAACCACCTGGGAAATCCCAGATGTGTATAGAGTTTTGGTTTCTATGCTTTTCATGTCGGTTTAAGAATTTAACAAATGCTCCAATTTGGTGTTCAGCCAAGAACCTGTCAGGTTTGTGTTGAGATAATTTATTAACATTCTAAACAGAGACTTGTGTTAAGGGTTGCAGATATTTTACTCCTATCTGAGAATGGAGCCTTCTTTTATCACCTGAATAGTTTTGTCAATCTTGCTACAACTCCATGACATCTAGAGGCAGTTAAGTTTGAACACTTAAGTGAATCTGAATTTTGGATAAAGAATCTAATCAATTTAACTGTCCTTAGGTGCTCATTACCAAAGTATCTAGGCTAAACTAGGTCATTGAATGTCATTTACAAAAATACCTTACATGGAGATGAGAGAACAGTACTTCAGAAGAATGGTCAGGAAAGCAAATAGCAGTCAGGGTACATGACAAAATCCCTCATCAACACATGGGCTAGAGGTTATCCTCACAACTGTTGGTTCACAATTATCACAGGTGCCACCTTCCTCCTTGACCCAGGAGTGCTCAACCCCCGCTCTGCCCCAGACCCCGTCCCACCTCTTCCCACCCCTGTTCTTCCCCCTCCCCTAAGCATGCCCTATCTCCACTCCTTCCCCTCCCCCCAGTGCCTCCTGCATGCCGCAGAACAGCCGATCACAGTGGGCAGGAGCTGCTGGGAGGGATGGGGAGGAGTTGATTGGCGAGGCCGCTGGCAGGTGGAAGGCGCTGGTGGGGAGGTGGGGAGCTGGTTGCTGGTAGGTGCTAAGCACCCACTATTTTTTAACCATGGGTGGGCCAGCTCTGGAGTCAGCACCTATGATTATTATTATAATAAAACATTTGTAAAAGCACCATAGATGTGCATAGTGCTGAACAGAGAAATTAAAGACACACTCACTGCCTCAAAGAGCTAACAGTTTAAAAAAAGTTTGAGTATTACATTAGTACATGAGAAATGCCATTAAAGGTAGAGCAAAAGTAAGACACAGGTACTACGTGGAAAATGTAAGGTGACTCAAGGACATGTTAGACTGGGCAAGGGTGAGGGAGGTTGGAGGCTAGTAGAAATAAAATCTAGATTATCACTAATCCTAACATGGCCACATAGGACGCATTATTTTTGCCCTCTCCTCCCCCTCAGCTGCTGATGTGAGAGAAGAACTGCACAACCTGTATTCTCCACTATAAGAAAGTGGATGAGAAGGTGCTAAGAATGGGTGAGGAGTGGATGGGGAGTGGCCAGAGCCACAAATTCACTCCCTCCACCCAGACACAATGACCAGTGGAAATAGTGGAAGAAGCATATACATGGGGAAATAAGGTATGCCCCCAAAGAGTGAAGTAGCTTAGGTACCCCACAGCTAGGGGGAATCATGGGAGAAATGGTTACTGTGACATACCTTTAGGGTGTCCCTTTGGCTACATGCTGTCCTTTGCAGAATGTTGAGCCTAAAGGTTTAGTTTTGCTCTAAAACAGCTGTTTTCCTTGTGTCATTTGAAATGCATCATAGAAGTTCCTTCTCTTTAAATGAGATTTTCTGAGGGTTGCACTAGTATATGAGTAACTTCTTAAGGGATTGTGGGAAGAAGTGGGTTTGGAGAAAAATTGAAAAGGAGGCATAGAACAAGAGTGGAGAATCTAGGCTTAGTGCCAGAAAATTATCATTGTACTTTAAGTATGCTGCATGGAAATTAAAAATCCCTTGAAAATTGTCATAAAAGTAGAGCTCTGACCCAGAGTCCTTGGCCACAACATTCCTGTATGTACTGTAATACACTATGCTGTGCAATGGTTGGTGGCTACCCATCACCACAGATGTGGGTATATTTCAAAGCTGTTATACGCATTTTGTATAGTTTGTGAAACATTTGGAATTCTTTGGGGAAGCTGTGATATATAAACACAAGGAGACAGATTTTCAAAAGAGCTTAGTTCTCAGGTACCTAAATGAAGTGGCCAGATTTTCAAAAGTACTTAGAACCCAGCAATTCCCACTAAGAACAATTTGAAAATCTAGCCACTTCACTGAATTGTCTAGTTGGGAACTGAGCTCTCAAGAGGCTATTGTCCAAGATTTCTTAATATTACACCTCTACCCCGATATAACGCGACCCAATATAACACAAATTCAGATATAATGCGGTAAAGCAGCGCTCTGGTGGGCCAGGGGTGCACACTCCGGTGGATCAAAGCAAGTTCGATATAACACGGTTTCACCTATAACACGGTAAGATTTTTTGATTCCCGAGGACAGTGTTATATCGGGGTAGAGGTGTATTTCATTTTTAGGTAAGAAAATTAAAAGATTCCTTCTCATTCCAGTAATCTTCCAGTCACCACTATCACAGATTAACTGAGTTACAACAAAACCAAGGATCTGATTCTCATTTTGCTCTGGTCGCATTTTATACCCACTTTGCACAGGTATAAATGACCACACAAGTGGAGAGTCCTGCCCCAAAAATCTATTCATACTGAACTGATCACTGAAATATCACATGGATGGTGTGGTATATCATTGAACTAAAGCTTTCAATCTCTCAGAGAGGCAACAACAATTTAAGGAGAGAGAGCAGTGAAACTGAATTGGGGAAAGTTAGAAAATATAACATCTCTTCCTTTCTCAGGCCTTGTCAAGATATCATTCCAAATTTAAGATTTATTGATTGGGTCCAAATTTTCAATTTAACTCTCTCTGTGCACATTCACACAACGTAATTGTGTATATATGCAAAATCCTAGCTCATACCTGCCTCTGTACCAGGACTCTGGTGATGGATTTGGGGAAACTTGTCCTCTGCTGCTATGTTAAGCAGCATTCTACGCCATGCTATTTCTAGGGCAAATACTCACATCTGTATTTTGTTAACATTCTTTTTCCTAAGAGAAATGGTGTGAACAAAATTTAACCATTCACTCAATAATTCATGAGCCAGGCTGGAGTAAATCCATTTTTAAATTCAGGCAGCTACAGAGAATTTCTTACCATATACACCTGATTCTTACATACAGTATCACTTAAATAGTTTCTTTATATTATTTACTTTTTTTGATGGACAGAACTGCATAGTATTTCATTGCAGACTGAGCTTACCTCCCCTTCCGTGGACTGCAAGTGCAGTTCTTTCCTACACGTTGCCTTTAAATCTCCTGCAGCTGCACTAACTTGTACTCCCCTGGGAGCTTCCATTATCAAAGATCTAGTTGGAGACTCAAGTCTGAAAAAGAAAAAGTATCCATTAATAAAAAACCCAAACCTCATATAAACAGCATGTGCTGATGAAAATCCATTGTCAAGACAAAGAAAATGAAAAGTGAATTGTTGCATGAGTGGTTTATTTATTATTCTTTGTGACTCCGATTCAAGAAATCACCTAAGCACGCACTTAAGCCCATCATTGTTCAAGAAAGTACTTAAGTATGTGCTTAACTTTAAGTAATGGGATTTATGCATGTTTGCTGTACTGCTTAGGGACGCTTTCTTGAACTGAGGCCTAATTTAGTTGATAGTTGCTCCAAGACTGAATTGTCGTTAGTACAAATATGCTGCTTTCTATTGTGACTGCTGAAAAGCAATGTCTAACCTGTGTATGCAATGCCAGATGTACATTTAAACAAAATCCAAATTGAAATGTTTCCTTTGACTTTTTTTAACAACAGTTTCAATTCTGTTGGACCTCTTCTTCCTTCACAACATATAAATAACTACTACTAACTGCACTGGAGCTACTCACTTGCTTGGGGATGAGGAGGCAAGTGAGGAGTGAGAGATCGATTAGGCCCTCAGCCTATATTACTCTGCTTTCTGAACACATTTCACCCCCTTTTGCAAACTGCTCACTGACCTCTTCAACCCCACAATATCTGCCATATTCTCTGTATCACTTCTCATTGCAATTACCACATTTCTCTTTTTGTCCATCCACTAGTTCCCCCTTCTCTCTCTTCTTTTCCTCACACTCTCTGTTCTCAAGATCCTGGACCACTCAAAGCCAAGGGGTGAGCTCTCTCTGCACTGCTAGCTCACAGTTCTCCACTCTTCTCTGCTACTGAGAGTTGTAGTGGTGAGGATTTGTGGTGATAGTGCTCACATGCAGGGCTTAAAAGGACAGATGGTCTAGTGGACAAGGCCCTGCACTGGGATTCAAGTGGCATGGATTCAATTCCTGGATCAGCCAAAGACTTATCGTGTGATCTTATTTAGAATGAGCAAACTTGAACAAATCACTTAATCTACACAGTAGCTCAGTTCTCCATTTGTAAAATGAGGATAGTACTGCCTAACCTCACATGGGTGCTATGAAGATGAAATCCATTAATAATCATGAGGTGCTCAGATACTATCACAACGAGAGCCAGTTCATCACCTAGATAGATAGCTGGAAGAAAAGTGGGTGAAGTGGTTTGTTCCTCTGCATTTTCCTTCTATCAGTTTGATCCCTGAGTAGTAGTTCATAATCACCCAGAAGTATAACAAAATGTATTTATAAGGGGATGAAGAAAGGAATTGTTTGATATAAAGGATTTGCCAGCTAAAGTCACCTGAAATAGCTATTAAGTAGCATAGACAACTGGGTTTAGGCATATTGTAATGTTTTATTTATTTATTTATTTATTTTGCAGACAGGAGATAGTAGTCATGGATTATCTTCCTGAAGCCAAAAATACCACATTACATCAGGGATAATGGAGATGAGGCATGAGTTGAATGTCATGAAGATAGCATCTGTAAAATATTTCTGACTGCTGGGTGTCACCAGCACTCAATGGGAATAAATCTGAGAGCAATTATTTAAAAGTACAAGATATAACTTAAATATGTTCTTCAGATATGAAATGATCAGGTACTAAGCATTTTAGATACCGGTGTTTAATGGCAAATGCAAAACATGAACACATTATCTTCTGTTAAAGAATGGGAAAGAGAGCTTTTTTGAAGGCACATGTAACATTCTTTGTTCTGAATGATTTTGTCATGAAAAATGAAGCAGCAAGTAGTCCTGATTATTAATTATGGTTATCACCAACATAAAGCACATAAGGGAACAAATAATAGGAAATGGAGGTAAAGGGAAAGAAACCTGTAAAGGAAGGAAGGAAGCTTAAAACATCAAATTGTTAAAAATGACAGTTAATGGGAATCACTATGAAAAATACACTCTCTATAAAAGGACCCATCCTTTAGGTTTGAAAAACATGATTGATCCTTTCATTCATCATTTTGGGGTAATTATATTATTATTGCTATTATACATAAAGGCAACTGGAAAGTATCTAACTTTTGTATTCTGTAGTGAATTCTCTTTATTCTTTTTTTATTTGTTTAAGTAGATAGGTGCTAGTAAAAGATTTTGTGGCTACTTTCACCAATGCAAAAGAATGTAAATCTTCATGATGTTGTCATATAAATAAACAAAAATCTCTAATATGTAGTTATATATTCTATTTGTTTATCATCAGTCTCATTCTTTTACCATTCTTGTATATCAAGAACAGAGACCTGTATATATAATATATATTTTGTAATGATCATAATTTTATTCTACACTTTTGACATGTCTCTTTTTTGAGCATCAAATTGCATTCACCTGCAGTAACCAGCAGCCAGTCTAAATTGTTTTCATAGGAAATTTAGGCCACAGTTTAGCAGTCTGATCCACAAACACACAAATGTTGGTCTGTGCATATCTGATTGCAGAAATATACATATTATCCATTTAGATATTTTATTAATGTTATAGAGTGAGCTTTTAAAAAATGTTAACTATTGGCATAATTCAATTTTACTACTGTTTATTACTATTTATTTTACTACTCAGTATATTTCAGTGTGTGTAATGTTATTTAGAACTTTATTTTCTATAATCTCTATACCTCCTGAGTTATCTTTATCATCTCTTAGTCAAGAGGATATAACTGCCCTCTGTTATATGTATTGCGCTGAATGGATGACATTAACAATTCCACATTACTGCTGGCTTCTGAAAATCTAAACCACTATTGATTTTGCCTGGAAGTTTTCCAGTAGAAGGTATAGTGTTGCATACGCTGATCTGTGTTGGGTAATATCTTTCACAGCACTGTAATCTTTTCTATAGGATCACTAACAATTATTTGCAATAAATGTGCCACAGTGCAGTTCAGAATTGTCTACTCTAGTTTCAACATGATTAGTCAATTTTCCACCAGTTTTATGAAACTGCTAAGTGATTGATTGCATGAATCGAAAAGATCTGAACAGTGAATTCCTGAAGATGCTATTAATATTGTATTTCTGTGCACAGTTGAAAGAAATTTGAGCATTTTCAGAAAACAAAAGAATGTAAGCAGTTAATTGAAATTATTAATTTCAGCAATGTGATGTATAGATGAATTGTTGAGATGATTTGCAGTGTAGTTTTAAAAAGCTATCTACTAGTACAAATGATTTTTCTTATCTTTTTACAGTTACTTCTGTATTTTTATTATTCTTTTACTTATTATACATCTGGAAAGAATCTTAGGGGCTGTGTGACCTGAAACTATCAAATAGAAAAGTAAAAGCCTATATGTTCAGAGAGATTTTTTCCTCAGTAGGTGTTGCCAGGGGATACTCAGACCCATGATGTAGAACACCACTTGTTTGTCTCAGTCCTTTTTTCTAAAAGCTTTTATCTTTGCCATAAACCTATTGCAACATTGCATGATATCATATTCATGTCTCTAAAAATGCATAATTTAAATGGCAGCAAAGGTCTCTTCTGAATACTGTAGCAAAAATCTGCTTTCCTTTCAAATTTACTAATGGCCTGTCAGAGTGCCTTTTACTTCTGTGAGTGATTCCTAGTCACATGATTTCATTTTTTTCTACCCAAGACAACAAGCAGATCTCACAGAGCAAAAAACTTTATACTATCTCTGTTATTAGACAGACACCTTAATGTAGCAGGAAAGAGAAGTATGCTTTTAAAACAAGGATCTTTAAAAATGTAATCTGCCAATTCCAGACAGAACAGCTATCCAGACTAAACCAATCTCAATATTTCGGTTCAAAGTTCAAATGACACGTGACATTAAATTGAAATGACACATGAACCTTACATTTATGATATTCCATTGTGCTGGATCTGAGAAGACTGGTTGATGGTCCACTAGTGAATTGAATTACACAAACACTGTGTACTGGGCAACGAGCAGATTCATGATGTTACCAATCTTACATTTACATTAAACCTTTCACCCAGAGGGATCCTCAGACACTATTACAAACAGAGGATCACTTTGCCGCTTCTGAAGGCCGACCGTTTTGGGGTGAAATGGGTCATCTGTCCACAGTAGCATTATACTTCAGCTACAAGGAGCAGTTTAGGAAGGCATAATTTAATTACTCACCTCGGAATTTGGCCAAGAATACCATATGATGGGTAAGGGGTCAGTACCTGAGTTTTTCCATCTCATGTAATTTCAAGGTACCCTCGGTTGAAAAAAAATGTTAGGGGGCCTTGTTTTGCTTCATTGTTTCTCCTCCTCACCTGCTCAGAAAACATATAGGCCCTGATTCACAGTGAGCTGGTTGTGGCTCCTTGATCTTCAGCCACTCAGTGGAATACAGAGCACTAGGGAGCCTAATCTAACTTGTCTATTGGAGTTTACCTCAGTGGAGGATCAGGCATAGGGGCCTCTGCTCCACTCTAACCCTTTCCACGTCTGCCTCATCGCCAGTCCACCACTTACATGTCTCTGTCCTCCCCCTTACACAGAGTTGGTAGGGAAGCTGGTATAGGGTTATATCAACTGGCTTTACATCAGCAGAGATTTGCCCAACACAGGGAGAATTCTCCTGTGGGAATCTGATAGACTTCAGTTTGCTTTGTGCCCCTTGAGCAGAAAATCCAGCCCACAATATTCAGTAGAACAACCAAACCAAATTTCAATCTGTATAGATAGGGCCTCTAATTTCTCTTCCCATGGTATCACTGGAGTCCTTTCCCTCTAGCATGTGCAAGTAGCTAGTAAAACTTAGTATTGTAGGGTAAGTCTGCTAAAAAGGAACAGGAGTATTTAAAAATGTGCTGCTAACCAGAAAACACACATGAAGAAGGGCATCCATTTCCCCTTATCCAGATTCTTTTTCAGTTAGTATTATTTTATGGACTTCTATAGTATTACAAGAGTAAAGATACACCAACAAAAAGAAAAGAAAAAAAAAAATCTGTCTATTAGGTACCCATTATGAAGATTTTGGCAAATTGAGAGAAGTGTGTCAACCATGTGATGTATCCACTGGTGCTTGTGGGCAGTAAAATTGTCTTAGATTGGCAGCTGAATCAACAACTCAATAAAGATACAAAAAAGTGCCAGGCAAGTATTCAGTGACTGGATAAAATTTTCACCATGTTCTGTCAGCAGGAGCAAATGAATGTAGCCTATAAGATCCAAACTTTATTTTAATGTCACAGATTGAAGATCAAAATAAGACTCTTGGCTGATCACAGTTACACATATTCTGTGATATGCTGGCATTGAGAAATTAGTCTGGAATATGTTTGACATCCTAGGTTACAGTGACAATGTCATGCATCATGACAGAGAATCATTAGGAAAACAAAAAGCAGAAAGTAAGGAAAGGGAAGTAGAAGCAAAGGATAAAGAAACAGTGAGATATGAGAACTTCAGGAGGACTGCAGACAAATTTCAATGCCTCTGTGGTCGTATTCAACACTGATTTACACCCCTTATTCAATCTAATTGAATTGAATAGGATTGCAAGTTAGCACAGAGTTTGACCATCTGTCTTTTGAGAGTAATATACATTAGATAGCAACACGATCTGCCAAATAGAGGACAACTTCAGACCTTGCTGTCTCAACTGCGGAACATCCCCCAGGCAGCATAACTTTTGTGGTTCTCCTGGAGGTGAGATAGAGAAGGAGAAGCCAATGCATGGGGGAGTTTCTCTAGAATGGGGGTGGCAAGATCAACGTGAGAACCTCTTCCCTCTGTAGGAAAAGATGCCTAAAGGATGTAATGAGCACACCTGTGGCCCATTCCCCATTCATTCCCCTAAAAAATACCCCAATCTATGTCATACTCTTCCAAGAGATGGGAGAGACAATAGATGGGGCAATTAGCAAAGGGACTGGGAAGAAGCACATGTGCTCTTTTCCACAATCCCAGAAAAACTGGCCGTCTTTCAGGGAGAGTGACATTCCTCCCATAAAAGACACAGTTGATGGGGAGGACAGGGAAAGACAATATCTGAAAAAAACATGTAGCAGACCTGAGATGTGGGGATCAGTGGGAGAGCACCCATCTCACTAAAAGCTGGCAGAGAAACATAGCAGAGACCTCAGTGAATGAGTTACAGCACTACTTTGCCCACTATTGCTGGGGTGCCTCATTCTACACATTAGATACTCCTCACCCTGCGTCTCTTATCTGCCACACAGTGGGAGGGGAGAAAAGGTGAGGGCTGTACCCAGGCATCTCTGATTTATAATTCACCTTCTCACACCTGGAATAGGGACAGAGGCCATTTCCTGTCTCTCCAGGCAGGACAGCAGGGCCTTACAATTGTGCCTTGTTTCTTTTTGCTCTGGAAGAATGTTCTATATTAGGCCCACCCAAGAATTACCAGTTCTTTGGTGCGGGAATCCCTTGCATGGGTCTTTCAAGCAGAAGCAGCAGCCTCTCCCTTTTCTTACAGCACCCCCTCTCCCACCGATGTATGTGTCCAGCTGGGCAGGGTGACTTGGGGGTCCCTAAATTTCCAAGAGTCACCTTATATATTGAAAAATACTTTTTTCAACTGTGACGTTATTAGGTAGAAGTGCACTTTAATTCTGATAAATAACAATACACTAAAAAGAAAATGATCAGGAAGTACAAATTACGTCAAAGGAGAGAGACAAAATATATTAAAGGGGCACTAATCAACACTGACAAGCAGAGATGTTGCCTCTACACAACTCATGGCTCACCCTAGAACTTGCATGCATTCATGAGCTGGTTTCACATAAATATTTTTTTATCATTATTATTATGATAAAGTAATGTATTGGCCTATGTGCTTTGGCTGTGGGAGTCACGGTGCTTGGTAATTAAAATGATTATTTTCACTTTATTCCCATTATTTATGCTAGGTTTCAGAGTAGCAGCCGTGTTAGTCTGTATCCGCAAAAAGAACAGGAGTACTTGTGGCACCTTAGAGACTAACAGATTTATTAGAGCATAAGCTTTTGTGGACTACAGCCCACTTCTTCGGATGCATATAGAATGGAACATATATTGAGGAGATATATATACACACATACAGAGAACATAAACAGGTGGGAGTTGTCTTACCAACTCTGAGAGGCCAATTAATTAAGAAAAAAAAAAAAAAACTTTTGAAGTGATAATCAAGCTAGCCCAGTACAGACAGTTTGATAATAAGTGTGAGAGTACTTACAAGGGGAGATAGAGTCAATGTTTGTAATGGCTCAGCCATTCCCAGTCTTTATTCAATCCTTTGTTGATTGTGTCTAGTTTGCATATCAATTCCAGCTCAGCAGTCTCTCGTTGGAGTCTGTTTTTGAAGTTTTTCTGTTGTAATATAGCTACCCGCAGGTCTGTCACTGAATGACCAGACAGGTTAAAGTGTTCTCCCACTGGTTTTTGAGTATTATGATTCCTGATGTCAGATTTGTGTCCATTAATTCTTTTGCGTAGAGACTTCAGCCCGCAACTAAAACCTCTCCAGCGCATCATCAGAGATCTACAACCTATCCTGAAAGATGATCCTTTACTCTCACAGATCTTGGGAGACAGACCTGTCCTCGCTTACAGACAACCCCCCAAACTAAAGCAAATACTCACCAGCAACCACACATCACTGAACAAAAATACGAACCCAGGAACCTATCCTTGTAACAAACCCCGATGCCAACTCTGTCCACATATCTATTCAAGTGACATCACAGGACCTAATCACATCAGCCATACCATCAGGGGCTCATTCACCTGCACATCTACCAATGTGATATATGCCATCATGTGCCAGCAATGCCCCTCTGCCATGTACATTGGCCAAACAGGACAGTCTCTACGCAAAAGAATTAATGGACACAAATCTGACATCAGGAATCATAATACTCAAAAACCAGTGGGAGAACACTTTAACCTGTCTGGTCATTCAGTGACAGACCTGCGGGTGACTATATTACAACACTTTAACCTGTCTGGTCATTCAGTGACAGACCTGCGGGTGGCTATATTACAAACTTCAAAAACAGACTCCAAAGAGAGACTGCTGAGCTGGAATTGATATGCAAACTAGACACAATCAACAAAGGATTGAATAAGGACTGGGAATGGCTGAGCCATTACAAACATTGAATCTATCTCCCCTTGTAAGTATTCTCACACTTCTTATCAAACTGTCTGTACTGGGCTATCTTGATTATCACTTCAAAAGTTTTTTTTTTTTCTCTTACTTAATTGGCCTCTCAGAGTTGGTAAGACAACTCCCACCTGTTTATGCTCTCTGTATGTGTGTATATATATCTCCTCAATATATGTTCCATTCTATATTCATCCGAAGAAGTGGGCTGTAGTCCACGAAAGCTTATGCTCTAATAAATCTGTTAGTCTCTAAGGTGCCACAAGTACTCCTATTATTTATGCTATTATTTATAATATTTATTATAGTTGAATACACCCACTTTTAAAAAAAATATGTAAAATGTTATTGAACAAATGTACTGAAAAAATATTTTCTTGATCTATTTAACCTAGTACATTGCCTTGAAGGTCAATTTTCCTGGACCCTGTTGGACACCAGTTTAAAATCTGTACATGAAATTTAAAATAATTGTTTGTAACCACTGGAATGCAGTAACTCCAGGATCTAATCAATTCTGTTAATGGAATTAAAAGGAAAAGAAATATACATCTATGTGCCAGACTCATAGAATCCTAATTCTATGCACTGATCATCAGCTCTATTCTAAAAGCTGAAATCTGTCCTCAGATTCACACATGCCACTCCCTTTGATTTCAGTGGCAGCCTGACATACATTCAAGGGCAAAAGCTGGACCTAGGTGTTGTGACCTCATGAAAGGAGCAAAGTGGATTTCCTATGGAAATAGTGGGGACCCCTTCCTGAAAACCAGTAAATATGAATTTTTCACTTATACTTTCCACATTTAACTTTACAGGTCATTGACAACACATTTAAATTAAGATGAAACCTTTGTGACTGAGTATCAGGACAGTAAGGCAGTCACTGTACCATTTGCTGTTATGTCCACCTTCATATCTAACCAATATCATTGGCTGTAGGACAAGTCATTGTCACCTTTATAGTTCCTAAAGCGCTCATTAACCCAGAAATCAACTCACTGTACTAAAAGCTGAATACTAATTGCACTGCAAACTCCATTACTTCATTATAGTGGATCTGCATTATCGTAGTAACTGAATACTTGAATATTAATAGACCTACACAGGTTGGGAGGAAAATCACTTCTTCAAAGGCCAAGCTGCATGATCTCTTCTGAGATCCCAAAAGAAAGTTAGAAGAGGAAGAGATAGACATAAAATGGAATAGGAGAGGCTCTGAAATTGTCATTATCTTTATTTATTACAAGTACTAGAGAATTAGTGAAGAGAACATAAGAATGGCCATGCTGGGTCAGATCAAAGGTCCATCCAGCCCAGTATCCTGTCTACCAACGATGGCCAATGCCAAGTGCCCCAGAGGAAGTGAACCTAACAGGTAATGATCAAGTGATCTCTCTCCTGCCAGCCATCACCACCCTCTGACAAACAGAGGCTAGGGACACCATTCCTTACCCATCCTGGCTAATAGGCAAGAAGGAAGTCTGGAGAAGTGTTGGAGAGGGTAACAGCATTAAATTGACAGCACCCATCAAGTGTAATGAAGCTTCAGGAATGACCAGGAGGTCTGAGGAAAGTTAAAGAGGTCTAGTGTGTGAATCTATATATTATAGAGTGAGCAAGGGCATCCCCAGAATATCTAAGGATTTATGAGAATACAGGGAAACAACCCAAAAGACAAGTATAAAAACAAAGCCAAAACAATAACCCACCTTGGAACATTGGAGGAGGGTGGAAACAACCAAGAAAGTTGAGTGAATGTTGGGCATTTTAAGGGGTGCAGCTAAGAGTCAATGTTAGTAGAGTAAATGAAACAGCTATTAATATGGAATCTAAATTTACAACAGAAACTTATTTACAATAGATTTATAATAGTTGATGATAGATCCAGGGGTGAGAGTTGGGCAGGGGGAAAATAGAAGCCTTTAAATGATTTTAATTGTAAGTCAATTGTGTGTCCTTTACCAAAGAAAGCCTGGCAACTGCTTGATACATTCAAAAAGGTTTTTGAAGACTATTGTCATCTTATTTTTCATACAAAAAAGTTATTTTTTGTTTTTGCTTTTTAATATCTAACATGTTAGTACTTGAAAACCTCATCATTACAACATTCTGTATTGACCACCTAAGGTTCAGTAGGACTTAAATGAAACTGTGACAGTAGAATGATTCAGCATACTTGCTTGCACAAAGCTAACACATCAGACATTAGAAAATGAAAACATTACCTTGCCAAGTGAGAATGTGAAACAGAACAAGATCTTTTAAAAAAATATCTTGTATGCTTTAACTGAGAGAGGCAAAGTCTGGTTGCAAGATATAGGGGTATTTCTCTAAGTCTTTACAGGGATACCACAGATGAACTAATTCAGAAAAATCAGCAGCAAAAGCTTTTTTTCCATCTTTTGTGTGCAAGCCACCATGTTGGCTAATATACTGGGGAATGAACTGGAGATTTTCAGTGCTAAAAATCATAAGCTATTACAGCTTAAGTAAAAGCTCTCTATCTGTGGTTCTAATCGTTTCATATTCTACAGCTGAGTGGAGGATGGAAAATCTGTTTTACAAATGATTTCAAAATTTTTAAATCTAGCTTTGTTCCCCAGTGGAGCAAAAACCAACAATTTCAAAATTTGCTGTAAAATAAATAAAAAAAAATAGAATAGTTGCAAATCAATTGAAATGCTTCATTCATAAAAAAAGTGAAACTAGGCCAAATTATGAAGGAGGAATATAAACAAACACCACAAGCATGTAGAGACAAAATTAGAAAGGCTAAGGCACAAAATGAGGTTAAACTATCTAGGGACATTAAAGGTAAGAAGGAAACATTTTACAAATACATTAGAAGCAAAAGGAAGACCAAGGACAGGGTAGGCCTATTATTCAATGAGGTGGTAATGACAATAACAGAGAACACAGCAATAGCTGCAATGTTAAATGCATTTTTTGCTTCGGTATTCACCAAAGAGGTTAACAGCGATGAAAAGACTAATACAATTAACATCAGTGTAAATGGGGTAGGATCTGGGGCTAAAATAGGGGAAAACAAAATTAAGAATAATTTAGCCAAGTTAGATGTCTTCAAGTTGGAAGGGCCCGATGAAATACATTCTAGAATACTTAAGGAACTGGCTGAAGAGATATTTGAGCCATTGGCAATTATCTTTAAGAACTCCTGGAGGAAAGGAGAGATCGCAGAGGACTGGAAAAGGGCAAATATAGTACCCATCTATAAAAAGGGGAATAAGGACAACCCAGGTAATTATATATTAGTCATCTTAACTATCGTACCTGGAAAGATAATGGAACAAATCAATCAATTTTTGTGCATGTAGAAAATAATAAGGTGATAAGTAACAGTCAACATGATTTATCAAGAACAAATTATATCAGTCCAAACTAATATCCTTCTTTGATAGGGTAATAGGCTGTGTGGATAGAGGGGAAGCAGTAATGCTTTTGATAGTATCTCATATGACCTTCTCATAAGCAAACTAGACAAATATAGCTTAGACAAGCCAACTAAAAGATGGTTTCACAACTGGTTAGAAAACCATGCTCAGAGAATAGTTATCAGTGGTTCACAGTCAAGCTGGAAGGACATATTGAGTGGAATCCCACAGGGATCTGTCTTGGGAATCCGTTTCCATTCCATATCTTCATAAATGATTTGGATAATGGCATAGAGAGTACATTGATAGTGGATCCCAAACTAAATGTGAGTCAACAAAGTAATGCTGTTGCAAAAAAAACAAAAACCAACCAACCAAACAAAAAACAAACATTGTTCTGGGAAGTATTAGTAGGTGTGCCATAAGCAAGACAAAAGTAATTCTTCCACTCTACTCAACACTGATAAGGCCTCAACTGGAGTTCTTCAGCAAAGATATGGACAAATTGGAGAACATCCAGAGGAGAGCAACAAAAATGATTAAGGGCCTAGAAAACATGACCTTTGAGTAAAGATTGAAAATTTGGGTTTGTTTAGTCTAGAGAAGAAAAGACTGAGTGGGGACTTGATAATAGTCTTCAAGTACATAAAACATTGTTGTAAAGAGGAGGATAAATTGTTCTCTTTATGCAGTGAGTACAGGACAAGAAGTAATGGGCTTAAATTGCAGCAAGGGAGATTTAGGTTAGATAGGAGGCAAAACTTCCTAGTTGAATGGGTAGTTAAGCACTGGAACAAATTACCTAGGGAGGTTATGGAATCTCCATCATTGGAGGATTTTAGGAACAGATTAGAAAAACACTTGTCAGGGATGGTCTAGATAATTCTTAGTCCTGTATCAGTGCAGAGGACTGGACTGGACTCAACCTACTCAATCTACATTTCTATTTTGATTTTGAATTTTTACTCTATATTCCATTTTAAAATAGAATATAATACAAATTAAATTTTTTTGAAACAAAGTAATTTCAAAACAATCAATCAAAATGTTTCATTTTGAAACACTGAAATAGAACATTGACACTGTTGGAACTTCTTTTCCCAGTTTTTTCCTCCAAAACAAAATTTCAGGGAGATTGACAATTTCACAAAGCATATTGATTTTGATGGAAATGCATTCTCTTACAGAAAATAGTTCTGTTGAAGTTTTTCCAACCTGTTCTATCATCAGGAACAGAGGAGAACCTGTAACACACATTCCCCAATTGGTTGCACTTGGACTCAACCAAACTGTTTTGTTTTTGAAAACAAGTTTCAGGAAAGATTTGGTAAGTCAATTTATTTTCAGTTACCTCCCTTATGACAGGTACCATCTTTAGCAGAGACCAGACATTTCTTTCTATCTTTTGGCAGCAGGCCATGCCACCAGAGGGGAGCCAAGTGGCCCTTTCTTCCTTTTTGAAAGTGAATTCTATCTTCAGAGCCACTGAAGACAGAACAAAACTACGGAGACAAGGAAGATAATCATTTCCCTTTATTCTGTACTGGTTAGACTACAGCTGGAATACTCTGCATAAATATGGGCATTATACAATAGAAATGATAGAGAAAATTGAGAGATTGCAAAGAAGAGTAACGAGAATGATAAAGTGTCTAAAGAGAAATGTAACACAAAGAGAGGTTAAGGAAAATAAATGTGGATTAAATAAAAAAGCCTCTTACATCAATCCAATATTAAAGCCTGCACAGTTAACATCACAAAGACAGGAACTGCAAATATTAAGGTTTCAGTAGCAATGCTGACTCAAGTGCACTGCACATCCTTAATGATGCACAAATTTAAACAGAAAAATCTGATAGAAATTACACAGGTGTAATGCGGCAAGTTAGTGTTTCTGTTAAACCGAAGCTTTTTTTTGGTGATTTTACCAATTAAGTCAAAATGTTGCACTTACATTTTTAAAATGTAATATTCTTGTTTTTAAAAGAAAAAGAAAAATCTCCTGTGCTTAAATAACGTTAACCTTTAAATGAGTGCAACTAGTCTGAAGTTCACATTTCCCTGTGTTGTTGCTATTGGTTGGTTGGAGACAGGTTTCTGAAATTCTAGGTTGTTAGAACAGCAGCATAGTTGTTTAAATTGTGATGGCTCTAACCTTACAATATAACAAGCTTTTTAAAAATAAATAAAAGCTTGCATAGTAGGCACACATTGGAAGGATGAAGATAAGATTACACTGCTCTACAGCCAAATGCTTCTGAAATAAATGTAGTCAAACTTTACTAATTCTGGGTCACTGAGAACAAAAATGATGCTTAAAATTGTTGATTGGCTCTAGTCTTCAAGATATGCTATTGGGTCAGTATATACGACCCTTGACTTGGGAATGGCGGAGGATAAGTGAATTATAAAGGGAAGGGATCTCAATTTAAACCAGAAATGACTAAAATACATCTTTGACTGGATCTATGAATAAATCTATGACTGGGTTTGGACAGTACTTGCTTTTTAGGCAAAACAATGAATGATGCAATCTGAAGCTGGTATTGCATCATACATGATATGAATTGCATCATGTTATTCCTAGAAGTCATGGATGATGCAATCATAACGAAGCTTACATCACTCTGCTGAACAAATTGCCCTATATCAGCTCTAGAAATCATACAGTGTCATGCTCTCTTATTTGTCAGTGTTTGATTTTGCAAAGGGACACACTTCTGGCATGGAAAGCGTTCCAGTTAGTGGCAATAAGTTTTCTCGGAAACAACAAGGCAGACAACTACAGGTTGTTGGTGGAAAACCTCCTCAAGTCATACAAAAGCCTTGGTTACAACTTGTCATTCAAGATACATTTTTTGCACTCTCATCTAGATTTTTTTTCCACCGAATTGCGGAGCAGTGAGCGACGAGCACGGCGAGCGATTTCACCAGGACATTGCGACAATGGAGAAACACTATCAGGGCAAATGGAGCTTATCAATGCTTGCAGACTATTGCTGGACAGTGACAAGAGATGCTCCATTTAATGAAAATAAGAGACAAGCCAAGAAGCGCTGAGTAGACACTGAATAGGTCTAAATTATGTACATAATAGTTTTTTTGCCTTTTGTTTCATAATAAATTTTATTTATATAACCCTTTTGCTGATTTTTAAAGTGTTACATAAACAGGACAGGTGAAATATCATCATGTAAAGCAACCATAAACACATGAAAAGACCTAGGTTTACAATTTATGATTAAAACTCTACTATCTACACAATATACATAGACATAAAATGTAAAAACTTAAATATCTGAGGGCAGGTCTTCACTACGGGGGGGGGGGGTCGATTTAAGATACGCAAATTCAGCTACGCAAATAGCGTAGCTGAATTCGACCTATCGGAGCCGACTTACCCCGCTGTGAGGACAGCAGCAAAATCGACCTCCGCGGCTCCCTGTCGACGGCGCTTACTCCCACCTCCGCTGGTGGAGTAAGAGCATCGATTCGGGGATCGATTGTCGCGTCCCGATGAGACGCGATAATTCGATCCCCGAGAGATCGATTTCTACCCGCCGAATCAGGTGGGTGATGTAGACCTAGCCTTAGAAACAGTAGCCAATCTGTTGTTTTAATTGTCATATTTGAATTCAGCACATCAAAATACATAATAAATAGCACATTTTATCTCTGAAGCAGACGACTTCTCAAAAATTGTAGACCAGTGTTATAGGACTTGAAGGAAGTGTTTTTGCACCCATGATTTCCTCCTGAAGTTAATACAGTTTTTTTGGAGAATTTTGCTGTTTCCCCCACGTGCCCCCCAGACAGCTTGATTCTGTAAGATGCTGAGCACTAAGGCTCTGCTCCAAAAAAAATACTCAAGCATGTCCTTGACTCAAGAAAAGGAATAGTTCCAATGAAATCAATGGGCTTATCACAGAATCATAGGACTAGAAGGGATTTTGACAGGTCATCTAATCTAGTCTGTTTTCAGAGGGGTAGCCGTGTTAGTCTGTATCAGCAAAAACAACGAGGAATCCTTGTGGCACCTTAGAGTCTAACAAATTTATTTGGGCATAAGCTTTTGTGGGTTAAAACCCACTTCATCGGATGCATGAAGTGAAAAATACAGTAAGCTGTATATCTATCTATATCACAGCACATGCAAAGATGGGAGTTGCCTTACCAAGTGAGGGGTCAGTGCTAATGAGGCCAATTCAATTAGGGTGGATGTGGAATCCTGCTGGGAATGGGCCACATCCACCCTAATTGAATTGGCCTCATTAGCACTGACCCCTCACTTGGTAAGGCAACTTTCATCTTTTCATGTGTATATATTTATACCTGCCTACTTTTTTTCACTCCACACATCTGCTGAAGTGGATTATAGCCCACAAAAGCTTATCCCCAAATAAATTTGTTAGCCTCTAAGGTGCCACAAGGACTCCTCATTGTTTTTTCTAATCTAGTCTCCTGCACCCATGGCAGGACTAAGTGTTATCTAGACCATTTCTGACAGGTGTTTGTCTAACCTGCTTGTAAAAATCTCCAATGATAGAGATTCCACAACCTCCCTAGGCAATTTATTCCAGTGCTTAGCCACCCTAATAGTTAGGAAGATTTTCCTAATGTCCATCTTAAGCCTCCCTTGCTGCAATTTAAGCCCATTGCTTCTTGTCCTATCCTAAGAGGTTAAGAAGAATTCCCTCCTCCTTGTAACAACCTTTATGTACTTGATAACTGTTATGTCCCCCCTCAGTCTTCTCTTTTCCAGACTAAACGAACCCAATTTTTTCAACCTTCCCTCATATGTCATGTTTTCTAGACTTTTAATCATTTTTGTTGCTCTTCTCTAGACTTTCTCCAATTTTTCCACGTTTCCTGAAATCTGGCACCCAGAATTGGACACAATACTCCAATTGAGACCTAATCAGTGCAGAGTAGAGTGGAAGAATTATTTCTTGTGTCTTGCTTACAACAATCCTGCTAATACATCCCAGAATAATGTTCGCCTTTTTTTTGCAACAGTGTTACACCATTGACTCATATTTAGCTTGTGGTCCACTGTGACCCCCAGATCCCTTACTGCAGTACTCCTTCCTTGGCAGTCATTTCCCATTTTGCATGTGTGCAACTAATTGTTCCTTTCTAAATGGAGTACTTTGCATTTGTCCTTATTGAATTTCATCCTATTTACTTCAAATCATTTCTCCAGTTTGCCCAGATCATTTTGAATTTTAATCCTATCCTCCAAAGGAGTTGCAACCCCTCCCAGCTTGCTATCATCCACAAACTTTATAAGTTAACTTTCTGTGCCATTATCTAAATCACTGATGAAGATATTGAACAGAACCAGACCCAGAACTGATCCCTGCGGGACCCCACTCATTATGCCCTTCCAGCATGACTATGAACCACTGATGACTACTCCCTGGGAACAGTTTTCCAACCAGTTTTGCACCCACCTTATAGGAGCTCCATCTAGGTTGGATTTCCCTAGTTTGTTTATGAGATGGTCATGAGAGAGAGTATCAAAAGCTTTACTAAAGTCAAGATATATCTTGTCTACCATTTCCCCCTATCCACAAGGCTTGTTACGCTTTCTTTGAAAGCTATCAGGAAGGTTTGACACAATTTGTTTTTGATAAATCCATGCTGACTGTTACTTATCACCTTATTAGCGTCTAGATGTTTGCAAATTGATTGCTTAATTATTTGCTCCATTATCTTTCTGGGTACAGAAGTTAAGCTGACTGATCTATAACTCCCTAGGTTGCCCTTATTTCCCTTTTTATAGATGGGCACTATATTTCCCCTTTTCCAGTCTTCTGGAATCTCTCCAGTCTTCCATGACTTTTCAAAGATATGCTTAACTTCTACCATGTGCTTAAATGACCACACCACACCAGAGGAAGGTAGCAGTGTTTTACGGGTGGGGATGGGGGAAGAAGGTCAGAAACTGCTGCAAAAATGTGAGGGGGGGGTCAGCTTGACTCATCCCCTGAGAAGCTAAGGGAGCAAGGTTTTGAAAGGTGCAAGCTCTGACATTAGAATCCCTTTCTCCAGGCAGCAAGGACGGTAGCCCCACCCTCCCTCCCCTCAAGGTGGCAAATATCAGATTTGGTTAGGACCTGCTATGGGCATTGCGCTAGTTGCTCCTTTTTTAGGGGGATGGGTGGGATGGAATTTTCCCTCACCACCAGATTGGGCTAGGTGGAGTGAGTTTTGTTTTGCTTTCTCCACAGCGGGTATTAGGGAGGACTTATTATGGTGAGGAGGAAAGGGGGTTAGGCTGTATGTTGCAACTCATTTTGTAAGTGTGGGGCAGATGTCCGGTGTAGGTACTCCATAGGGAAGGCATCCAGTGACCAGATAAATGGCCTGGTAAAGGACTTACAAAGAGGTGCTGGTTAAAAGAATGGAATGGGGGTGGGGGGATCGAGGCTCCTATGATTGGTATGGCACAAAGCCAACCCCCTTTCTTATAGCTCACCTTAACACTGCTACAATGTGGGTGGATGGTAGGGTCCAAGCCATGGGCTGGCAGGATAGAAAATGAAGGGGGGCTGGTGGAAGCCTCGAGTAGTTATTTGAATGAACATGGAGTTGCCTGCACTATACACTTTTATCTGCCAGTAGTCCCAGATATCTAATAATAAAGTTGTGATCTGTTTAAATCCATATCAATTGTCTCCTGCCCTTCTTTTGGTATAGCTGGACAATACTTTGTTGGATTGGAACCAAAGTGCTCAGTACCTTGCACAGTTGAGCTTTGAGACACAACAGCACTCAGAGTAGCAGCTAATGTCTCAAACCTTCGAGTCAGGCCAGAGAGGAGAATCATGAAGTGCAGTGACCTTAAAAAGAGGATCGGTTTCAATTGGCTCTGCTAACAGGTTTACTTAATGGTCACTGAGCATGCTCAGAAGTGATTTTTCAATAGCTTAGAACATTAGTGTTTAAGTGAGGACTATGTTTATACTGCATTTCATGTGTTAGCTGTTTCTATTAAAGGCCTTTGACAAAAAGTAGGGTGTTTTTTTAATATTTGAAGATGGTATATTTCTTACTCTGATCTTTTAAAACAGCAGAAAGGATTTGGGCCATATTTTTTCAAAGAATAGTCATCTCTGCACTTAGACTAAGGGTCCTAAATATCAATCCAAGAGGTGAATGTTTTTGAAAAATGCAAGCATATAAAAACAGGGGCATATAATGGAAGCTCTTTGTCAATCTTAAAAAAGGTCAGAACTAACAGGTGCCTGCCATACTAACCAGGGAAAATGGAGCATACAGACGGACATGGTGATGGTGCGCACACACACACACACACCCTCCCCTCTGTAAGTATAAAGATAAGGAAGAAGTTATTCTCACCAATTAGAGATACAATTAGAAAAATGGATTTGTATCAACACAAAAACATATCAGTTTAAATACAGAATATCTGAAGGCAAGAACAACTTGGGAATGAAACCAATTTGTGAAAAAAGTCAGAGAATGAGAAGGTCACTAAAATCCATCTGGTCATAGCTCAAGAGACTGGCAATAATTTATAGCCATTAACGTTCTACCTAAAAAAAAAAAAAAAAAAAAAAAAAAAAAAAAAAAAAAAGCAGGGACTTGGACTGTCTCAGGTTATAGCATCTTCTCTCTTGTGTTGAAGATTGGTTTGTTAGCTTTTTCTGGATAAAGTGCATGAACAGAAGATCACACCTCTCCTACCAACTTCAAATAGCTTCTCAGCTTAGCTTCTCTCAACCTCGATCATTTAAATGACAAAACTGTGTCACCCCTTCTCTGGCCTCAAGCTTTTACAGAAAGGACACACTAATATGTTAGCATGCTACCTACTGCAGCCTTTTAGACAAAGGCTCTTAGAGATGTCATGTGGCTGTAGCTTTGTGGAAAACATAAAACCATTCTGTGGGATTTGTGTATCTTCAATACTGATCAGAGTCAAAATGAGATCTTACAGGCTTTATCTGTTTCTTGCTGCTTGATCAATTTCCATCTCATTATGCCCAGCACTAGCTTTCAGGATTAGCTAATAGTCAATGGTATACTAGTCTTGACATAGAAGAAAAAAAAAAAAGCTATTAAATTTGATCTTCTAGTTCTCCCCAGAGGTAGGAAACAACAACAAAGTAATTTACCCCCTTATTAAGAAGGTGATTCAGGGCATAGCTATCAGAATACAACCACTGGCTGACTCTTTTGTGCATAGATATTACCCATTAGTGCACCGTGTTTTAATGCATTATTATCATTAAAGCCAATATTTTGGGGCTATAATCTTGGCAGTTTAGTTCCTTCACAGCATTCTTGTGAGAAAAGATATCAACGGAAATCTGGAGATTTAATTATTAACATGTAATTCATTTTGCTCATTCTAAAGCACGGTTCTTTTATTCTGCATGTTTCAGCTAATGAAAGTCAGATTCAATTATATTTTGGGCAATGGACTTGATCTAAAGGGGTTTATCAGCTTTCACAAAGGATTGTAGGAAAACATTTTGCTAGCAAAAGCTGGCTGGCTAGATTAGGAAAAAATGTAAGAAAAAAAAAAACACCACAGAAGAGGGGACAAATATGCAGTTGTTTTAAAGCTGCATTGTGTATGATTTTTAAAAAGAACATTTTAATAGCAAATATTAGAGATGGGCCAAAGTCTGAACACCCTTACATTTTTGGGGGGATGACACTGTTTAGAGTATGAACCAAACTCCAGAACTGAATTCTGCAACCCATCCTTTTGTCTATAATGAGCTGAGCCAAACTGTCAGATTTGGAAAAAAAAAAAAAACAAAAAAAAAACCAAAAACAAAAAAAAACTTAATTTAGAGGGTGTCAAAATCTGGGTTCACATCCAATTTTGTAGTTCAGTCTCATCTCTAGTAAACATGGTCATAATTTTCCTTCTAGTTTCAGTGGCAGATTCTGCTGCATATACAAGGTCATTATTTAGTAAATTGTCCAGTATCTTCTGTGCTAGACTAAAATATATTGTCAGCTTTCATAAAATCCTAATTCCAGAGGTTGATAACTTGATTTTGTTTAGATGACTTCAGAGGTTTCAAATGCAATAACCCTGAACCCTAATGAATACATAGCAGTAAACATTTGGGGGTAGCTGGCAGAGCATAATACATATTCAATAAATGAAGAACAAAATAATTTAATTGTAAATTAATGCTGTTAGCCTAAAATGTTATGTGGAGTTATTTCAGTTTCATAAATGTCTTATTTGATGATGATTGGTGCTGAATCGTCTTTCTTTGTGTTGTCTCTAAATCAATCTGATGTTAGAAGAAGAGGGGAAGGCTGGTTGAAGGCTTTTGAGGAATTCCCATTAATTGCAGCACATGTGATAACAAATGATTTAAGGGAATGTTTAGTTTGGCAGATATTCAGTGGGAAGGAGAAGCATGGAAAAGAGAAATGCCAAAAGAGACCTAGGGTTGGTAATAGACTGCAATTTAGATGTGAGTTTGCAATGGAATGTGATGACAAATAAAGGATAGTGCAATTTACATACACAGAAGCATCAGGGAGATTACAGCCCTACTCAAATGAACCCTTAAAATCACATCCAGAATACTGCCTGCTGACAAAGTACATTTGCTTCTATCCTCCATATGCTTTAGGGTGGCAAAAGTACCACTTCTCCCTCACATGCAGGAGTGCCGCCAGCTTTTTTGCCGCCCTAGGCGGCAGAAGGTCCCGCCCCCGAAATACCGCTCCCGACAGAGGTGGTGGAAGGTCCCGCCCCCAAAATACCGCCGACGACTGGGGTGGCAGAACATCCGGCCGCCGCAGTCACTGCCCCCCAAATGTTAGCGTCCTAGGCGACCGCCTAGGTCACCTAATGGGTTGCGCCAGCCCTGCTCACATGAGACTATTGCTGCTGGTTGTGCCTTTTTGAAACAACAGCAACTTGTGTTTTCTCTTCTGTCTCTGCTGCCCTCCTCACTGTTAGTAATCTTGCCACCTGGTTACTGTAGACAACAACTACTTTTAACAACAGAATACAGCCTTTGGCAGGAGGGCGGGGGTGGGGGGGAAGAGTGTTGCACTCTCTGGAGGCCGCCCCAAAAGCCTTACATTAAGTTTAAAATGTTCTGTTTAAATGCTCAATTTTGGTCAGACCCTCCCATTTTCTGAGAGAGGGGGAAAAAATAAAGGCCCCAATCCTGCATGCTGTATGGCTATGTGGAGCCTCCCTGAAATCAATGTTAGGTTGATAGTTCTTTAAAATGCATGGAGGGGGCCTCATCTAACCTCCTTCTGGAAGCCAGTGAACAGCTTGGCACTGTAAATGTTGCTAGGCAGGATAGCGAGAAGGGTTTATAATGTACAGAAACCATGAAAGAGTTGCAGTAAACTCTGAAGTAAGTAAAGCTAGGAAAGATCACAAAAAATCCTTGGATTCTAGTATGATTGTTTCACATTTAAATTTCATCTCTCCATCGTTTAGTGTAAATTATTCATACCTACCACTGAAATAACAAACTTTATGAAAAGGCCTCCATTGGCAAGTCATTCTAAATTATCTTTTTCTTGGTCTTATAGACACTTTGTAAAAGGACAAAATCTAGAGTTTACTAATTTACTTATGCATACATATCCATATACACATACAACCATCTCAGAATGACTTTGAATACATTTTGAGAGGTAGACTGGCTTACTTAAAAATGAATTCCCGAAGAAAACAAAAAACACCCTTTAAAAAACCCACAGAAGTATTGTATGAAAGACAAACCTGAGGCTGTTTACTTTCTGTTGACATTTTGGCTTTTATCTCCAGCAATAGCTCATAAACAAACAAGATCAGGGCTTCACACGGCTAGACAGGACTGTATTAAACTGGACTATTTTTTTTTTTAAAAAGGCTGTTCAAAAAGGTATAGTGTATGTACGAACCCCAAACTCGATGATTTAGATTAGTTTGGCACTGGAGAAAGTTACATTATAAAAAGTAAAGGGGTGTGCATATCATTTGTGATACAGGATATTTTTCTCTGACTGTGGTATCGTCTGTTGTGAACTCTGTGGGTGTTTTAGATATACCAGGAACAGCCCAATAGAATATATATAAATGAATGGCCTAAATGATATTGATTACTTAATAAATAAAAAATAAAAATCAAGATTTCTTAATTGGTGTTGGGAAAAAATAAATTTTAAACAACTCTTTTAACAAACACCTACTTGAGGTCTTGGGAAGGTTCTGCTCTGATATGGGGTGTCTCCACAGAGTGCCCAAACACTGCCCCTTCTGTGCCTAAAATAAAAACAAATAAAATACAGTATAATTATACTAGAAAACAAAAACACATTCAATTCTAGAATGATCAGTCGCCATTCTAGGACAAAATACTTGGTTGATTCATTTGTTTATGCTTCTGCATCTTATTATCAATACGCTTTCTTCAGATTCAAACATTTATTTTTTGCGTTAAAGAAAATGTTATTGCTTATGCCAAAATCTGTATTGAGAATACTAGAAACTGAAGTCATCTATATATCCATAGAAAAACATTAACATAAATAATGGAAGTCCAAACTTTCCAGCACTGGTGTGCCCATCAGCGTATCCATCTCAACACTTTTGGAGAAATCATGTTAAAGGTCACAATTTTTAAAAAGATAAAGAACATAAGTTTGAATAACAAAAAACTATGGTCAAACTTTCAGAAGTGTCCAGTAATTTTGTGTGTCTCAGATTTTGTGTGTCTACCTTGAGATATCTTGTACCTGGTCTTCAAAGGTTTTGAAAATGCACAGCTCCCTTATTCTTCTGAAGATACCAACTATTTTGAATCTCTTTACCCTTTTTATGACTTACATTCCCTTGCCAGGAGACATTGGCTCACTAATTACTGATGACAACATTTCTGAAATGGACAGTAATTCTGAAAGTGTCATTTTTGGATGTCCAACAGGAGACACCCTGGTGTGTGTTGCTGAGCCCCCCAAAACTGAGGCACACAAAATAAAGTGAATAGTTCTGAAGATTCAATTTATATAAGCATCTATAATTTCAGATGCTTATACAAAGCTTAATGAATAAGGCTATTTTACCATTTATCATTTTCAGTTAAAACTGGGTTTTTATGAAAAATGGGGTTTTATTAAATGAAATTTTTCACAAAAAGAATCTACTTTCCATGGAAACATTTTGACATTTTCATTTAAAAACTGAGAAACAAAAGTTTTTTGGTTTTCAGACAAAAGTTCCATAAAACTGGTATTATTCTTTACTCTGAGACACAAGGATAGAACACATATAACAGCCATTTATATGACTAACTTTATGTATTTTAGTAGATAGCAGTACCAAACCTATATTGTTAAGCATTCAGAAGATTAGGCCTTTTTTGAGAATATACTGATATCTATTTGTGTTTATTGCCTTTGTATTAGAGCCATATTTTATTTTTGTTACCCATTCTCTCTACAAATTTTCTATCATTGTTACTAAATCAACAGCCATGTGCCTGTAAGCTCTCTCTCCCCTTTTTAAGATGGAATAGTCGACACTGTAATAAAAACAGATTCAGTGCTATGCCATAAAGATGTCCTCACTAGACCACTGACAATAAAAGGGAAAAGAACGAAATGAAATTAATATATTTCACCCTATATTACTAGAAATAGGGCTGAGGAGAATGTCCAGTATCCTAATGCCTGATCATTAAATCTTCTAGGATTAAATATTGTATTTTAAATTGTTTCTAATATTTCTTTATTTTTGACTACTACTTTTTTGTATATACATACATAAACATAGCTTTTTACAAATCTTATTAAATAATTGTAGAGATACATCACTCTAGATGTAACAATATTTTAAACACTTTGCTGAACTAAATTATGATAAGATTAAGAAAACAGCTCTAGCCAGCAGATTAAAGGACAAAGAGCACTGAAATGGGATGTTATATTATTGTAACATTTTGCAATGATAGGGAGAAAATGTCCTCAACTTGAAGCCTCAGTTAAAACTGAAGGATGGTGTTGATCTAATGGAGGTCTAATGGGCTGTAATAGCAGCAGATATCGATATACCTGAGTTAGCGTTAATCTTGCTAGTTTGGGTACTGACAGGGTAGCCACAACAGCACAGACTTCAATGTGGATTAAAGCTCTAGGCTTTCATCTCCAGAGATGTAAATGATGTAAATCATTATTTAGGTCACAGTGAAAACCGGTTTGGTAGATTCATCGCAACTGCTATTTTTAAATGTTACAAAAATAATTTATGGGGCAAATCCACTCTGAACCACCAAACCCAGCTGATTACTGTAGAGATCTACAGGAAGGGAGAGGGAGAAATCTTCCTCCAACACCACAGAACATGAACAATGCTGCATTATGGAATCTACTCTGTTTGGAGTAGCCTTTGCAAGCCTAGTACTGTCAGACAGGGATGAGGGGAAGAGACGGACTGGAGCATCTCTATAGTGATAACTTCTCTAGCTACACCCTTATGCTGCCCTGCTCTCAAAACCCAAATCCTGCCTCCACATGTAGTGCCATGAATGGAAATCTTGTGGAGCTGGATTCCTTGTCACAAAGAGGGTGCTTCCTATATATCCTCAGCTCCTCTCCACATCCTGGCCAGCAAAACTGAACACATTTCACATCCAAGGGGCCTTCCGCAGCTGTGAAGGTGGGAACAAGACTTGAACTCATCAGAAATTTGTGCATAATTTAGAACAACCATCAGTCTCTACTTATGGGAGACCCAAAATTATAGTAGCAGAGGTGGTGGGAAGTCAAGATTGAGGTGCTTGGGGGAAACTTGAACAAACATCTCTATACCAAGGGCCATACTCTACTCACATTCTATTGTGTGTGCCAAACTATCACAGACAATTCTGTGCAAAGAACAAGAATAGAATATGGGCCATAACTGGCTCAAAGGCAACATTCATAATTTTTCACGTACTTTTGCTTATGAATTGAGATTGTCTCCCCCATAATACACATGGCAAATCCATTACACAATCAGAGAGCTTTAACATGAAGACAACTAAACCAAGCAGATTTTAAATTTTAGTACTGGGGACTAAATAGAATTCTTAAAGACACAACTAATGTTCAAAGACAGATATGTTTTCCTTTACCTTCAGGAACATAATCCCACATTACTTTTTTGAGAGAGAGAAGAAATGTAAGTATAACTAGTTTTATAACAAGTTCTTGATCTTAAGAAATGTGTCATTCTGCTCACCAGGGAAATACAAGTACATATTCCTTACTTCCTTGTGGAAGAAATGTGTTCACATAAATATTATCTTTTTAGCAAGAGAGGTGAAAGAGATCAGTCCCTCAAAATCTACTGATATCCCTCCCATGATAAAACACCAAGATTAAGAAAAACTCAAAGAACTAGCATAACAACTACAAATACCTTATTATCAGAAGCTAAAAAGAAGAGGGGAGTGACTAACGGATGTATTGTATTGCTATCATGTTTTAGGTATCTTTTCTCTCATCCATGTGTGTGGAGAATGTTCGGTGGATAACTCCTATTTATTATTATTATAGGAACTATATGTAAATCCCCTCTGGTCATTGATGGGAGATTAAGCTCCTATCTCCACCCTTTACTATAACATGACATTAGAAATGTGTGTGCCTATGAATATTACATGCTTTATCATAAATCATATCTATAATGTAAAAGTCTGCTTGGTTTTCTGAAGACAAATTGGGATAAATAGGAAGAAACATACCCTTTATTTCTTATATTCTGAAGAGTTGTCCTCAAGAATAAACCAAAGGATATTTTAGTGCTACTTGTTTTAGTCAGAGGTAAAATATGTGTCTTCTTTTAATGGATTGTGAAAGCTGCTTTATCTGGTACCCAAGGCTCACAAGAACTGACAATGTGAATGAGTGAGTTCAAAAAACTATGAGAATGACACAGAGAAAAGCTCTTCATCAGGGTAAGGGAGGTCCTTTTAAAATTTCCTAAAGTTAATTCAAAATAAGGATTATTTTGTCTCTCAGTGACTGAAACTTGACAGGAATGGATATCTCTGGAAAGAGATGCAAATCTAATGAAAATCCAAGATAGACTACAATTTCACTTCCATAAACTTATAGAATGGTAAGCAAGATTTACACTGAGAATGAAAATCTCGGCAGAGATTAATCCATATAAAAAACTAGAACCTTTTAGCCCTTTCAAGTATACTGCAAAGTGATGTAGTTAGGGTACTGAATTCAATGGAACATGATGGAGAATGCATACCAATAAAAAGTGAACCTTTCAGAGGAAACAAAATAGAGAGGGCACTGAGTAAAGGGGCAAAGGAAGTAAAAGCAAAATCACAAGTATGAGTGAAATTACTTTCAACACCAGCTCTGGAAGAGAATGAGTTAACACAACAGACTTCATTTAGAAAAAAAGCATCTCCCTGCCCCCAGACAGCCCAATGGACAATAGGGATAATCTACACAGAAACACTGAAAGAAGTTAAACCAACCTGAGGCAGAATGGAGGTAAGGAAAGAAATCCCATAGAGATGGCAGGTTTTTAAAAGACATTTCTCTGACGGAGAGCACAGCACAAATCATATTAATCCTAATTCAGTACAAGCAAGATCTAGTCATGCATTCCCAAATTGTATTCCCCTGAAACTATGGAAACTGAAAATGTATACTTAGACTGACTGGTCTAAGTCTAAGTAAATACTTACTTCTGCTCAATTTACTACTTACTGATTTGCAGCTTTTGGAGAATGACAAGTTTCATTAATACATCTGGAAATATAAAATTGATGTTTGGTAGTGGAGGATATTATCTCATTCATGTGCTCCTGGAGAAAAGCTGTTGGTTGATTTGGGCATAACCAGCAAACTATGGCTCATTAGTTCTCAAAAGAAGTTTAGTGGCATTCAGTGCCTTACTAATAGGCTAGCAATTAAAAAGGCCAGATCCTGCATTATTGATTTCTGTGTGAATATTGTATAAGAACCAGATTAAAGAACAGTGACGTAATTACTTTTAAAGGTTCATGAATGAAAATAATCCAAGAGCACCATGCCATTTGATAAAACTAAATCAGGATTGAGTGAGATAGAACAATTAGTTCTAGAAGAAGTTGTTGCAGAAGCATTGATCAATACAAAAAATAAATAAGTTCTTGACCTGATGGCATACCAGCAGAAGTATGGAAGTGCAAGTAATCATGAATATATTGGCACAATTGTTTAATTTCATGATGAAGCCTGAGAAGATGACTGATTTGTGGAGAAAAATGCACATTAGTACCAAGATTTAAAAGAAAAAAAGACAAACAAGAATGTGGTAACTATCGCAGCATTAAACTCATAAGCCACACAATGAAGATCTGGGAGAAAGTTATTGATAAGAGACTATGAGGAGAAATAAAGATCAGTGATAATCAGTTTGGATTTGTGTCAGGCAAGTGAACAATGGATGCTGTCTCTGTATTAGGATTGCTTGTGGAAAAATATAGCAAAACAGGAGAACCCTGTAAATAACATTCATTGATCCTGAAACCTCATACGACCATGTCCTGAGACAAGTCATCTGATGCTGTATGACAATGAAACAGATACCTGAAGACTATATCAGATTAATCCAGGACATGCATGAGTATGCTGTTACCACAGTTAAAAGGTCACATGGAGAAACTGAACACTTAATAGCAAAAGTTTGTATACATCAAGGCTCGGCAGTAAGCCCCTTTTTCTTCATGTTAGTGTTTGATGTACTTACAGAAAACATCCAGGATGGCACCCTGGTGCATTCTTTTTGCAGATGATGTAGTGTTCGTGGGGGAGAGCAAAGAGGTTGTGGAAGAAGATTTAGAGCCACAGAGGTACATATTGCATGAAAATCAGAAGAAATAAAACAGAGTATATAGTCTGTAGATTTAATGATATCTTTCAGGAAGACATGAGACTAAGTCTTGGAAGGCCAGTCAATACTGAAGGTACGGAAGTTTAAGTATGATAGTATAAGATAATGGTGAACTCCATGATGAATTTATAAGCAGAACAGGAAAGATGGACCAAATAGAATGAAGTGAGTAGAGTGATCTGTCATAGCAGAATACCTATAAAATTAAAAACTAAAATCTACAAGATGGTAATTAGGCCGCACTTTTGTCTGGCCCCAAATTCTGGACACTGAGGAAGAGACAGGAGATGAAAATGGGAAGATGAACGCTTGGAGTTACAAGGATAGACTATGTTTGGAATGAAGAAATTAGTGAAGATGGTATCAAAGAAGCTGAGGGAATCCAAGCTTAAATGTTTTGGGCACGTGAAAAGAAGATTGGAAGAATATATAGGAAAATAAGTTATTAAACTTAGAAATGGAGGGTGAAAGAAGGGTTGGAAGAACCAAAACTAGATGAATAGATGTCATACAAAAGGACTAGATTAGCTGCAGAGTTTCCAAGGAACTGCTTCAAGACAGACTGGAATGGATAATGACTCAAAGAGCTGACCCCATAGAGATGGGACAAAGGTTAGACCAAGAAGACTGTGGATTTTGTGTGCGAAAAGAATGCAGGATTACACCTAAAGTAAATGAAAACAGGAACCTGAAAGCTGGTTAAATTATTCATTTTGAATAAAGGGCCAGATACTGGCACTGTCCTGCCTGCTTTCCACTTCTTTTGCACCACAGAGCATACAGAAAGATGACTTAATTGGACAGTAGCGGATTCTCCTAGAATAGGAAGGGAGGTTGTGATGCCCTGAAGAGTGCCATCCCCTACAGCTGTGAACTTGTTCTAGGCTCTCTGAAAATACTAAAGGACACATGGCAATGGTTTTCCAGACCACAACAGCCAGCCTTGTCACAATCTTGTCAGAGACTGTAAGGAAAGTCAGAATAACTTGTGATATTTAGGTATCAGTGACAGACTTTCAGTCCTAGTGATCAATGCATCAGTTATAGTCTAATAACTATCCTCTTAAGGAAGAGAGTTAGAAACTTACTTTAAAAAAGGTGAGAATTGTCCTTTACTTTTTTAGCTCTCCCAAATTAGAGGAGATCCCTAAAAAGGGCTGTTTTGATTCATAGATATTTACAGATAATGTATTAAACTGGCACATACAAGGAAAAATAGATTTCCCAAGTTTAATGTCAGAGGGGACCAATACATTTCATTGTGTTATCCCTGTATTGAGCCCAATAATTTCTGTTTGATCAAAACATAACTTTCAGAAAGGTATCCAATCTTGATCTGAAGGCATCAAAAGATGGAGAATCCATCACTTCCACTGGTAAGAGAAGTTTATGAAATGCTAGTTTCATGTATATATTAGGATGTAATACAGTTTGTCCTATTGAGTTTAAAGGAAAGGCTGTAAAATCTTCATTATGGTGGAAGCTTGACATTTAATTCAAAGGATTTGTAACAAGTAAAAGTATCCACAGTCTAACTTTCAAAGAGAAATAGGAGTAATTAATCAGGATTGCTTTGCCATTGCAAGGACCTTGAAATTACAGGCTTTATGCTCTAAAAGGTTTAATTGAGATACAAAAATTATTAAGCTTTTCTACTATGTTTTGAGAGTTAACCTTATTTGTCACTCTCTCCATAGGATCAGGCATTCTCCTATGGACTATAACCTGTGAAGGCTTGATTAATGCTACATCAAACACAGGAATATGCAACCAATCAGAAACAGTACATCAAGGCATCATTTAAGAACATATTCATTTGACTTAGTATTTAAAAAAAAGAAAAGAAAAAATGTGAGCTATTTTTATTATGAGTTTAAGGCAAAAGTAAAGTGCAGCTTGTGGACCAAATGCAGCTTGTATAGCCCTACAGAAAGTGTCACCACTGCCTTTAATACAGGATCTAGCACAAAATTCAGCCAGCCTCCTTGGATCAAGTCTGCATGCTGGAACCAGCAGTTTCTACAGGTTGCACTTGCCTAGTAAAAATTAGTTAAACTGCACCATTTTATACAAATAAGGTTGTGGTGATTCCTCAGACTCCTGGCCAGTAGACAGTATAACCCCCTAAGTGGCCAAAATTTAAAATGTCTAAATTTAAGTTTTACTGGTCACATGACCCCAATGCAGGCGTATTATCATTAGGGGCTTTCATTATGCCTGGACTGATCCATATTTGATACTATTTTCTCCTATTAATGATAAACCATGAGCGAGGTCATTAAGTCCTCCCCTTGCTATGAGGCAGGACCAAATAAACCTGAACCATCACTGACAGATGTTTGTCCAACCTGTTTTTAAATCTCCAGTGATGTGGATTCTACAACCTGTCTTAGAAGTCTATTCTAGAGTTTAACTACCATTATAGTTACAAAGATTTTCCTAACATCCAACCTAAATCTCCCTTGCTGCAGATTAATGCATTTACTTCTTGTCCTCTCTCCAGTGGACATAGAGAACATTTGATCACTCTCCTCTTTATAATAGTTCTTAACATATTTAAAGGCTGTTATTAGGTCTCTCTTCTGTTCTTTTTTCCCCCTCAAGACTAAACGTGCCCAGTTTTTTTAAATCTTTCCTCAGAGGTCATGTTTTCTAAACTTTATCATTTTTGTTGCTGTCCTCTGGACTCTCTCCAATTTGTCCATATCTTTCCGAAAGTGTGGTACCCAGAATTGAACACAGTACTCCAACTGAGGCCTCACCAATACCAAGTACAATTGAACAATTACCTCCCATGTCTCACATCTGACATTCCTGTTAATAAGAACTTCAGAATTATATATAATTATAATAAGACTTCAGAATATTTCCATTTTTCACAACTGCATCATGTTGTTGACTCTCTAAATTTCTGATCCACTATAACCCCATATTCTTTTCAACAGTACTACCACCTAGCCTGTTATTCCCATTTGTGTAGTTGTGCATTTGATTTTTCCTTAAGTGTAATACTTCACACTTATCTTTATTGAATTTCATCTTGTTGATTTCAGACCAATTCTCAAATTTGTCAAGCCCATTTTGAATTCTAATCTTGTTCTCTAAAGTGCTCATAGCCCCTCCCAGCATGGTGTCATCTCCAAATTTTATAAGCATGCTCTCCACTCCACTGTCCAAGTCATTAAGGAAAATATTTAATACAGGACACTAGATCTATCCCCCAAGTTTGACTGCAGCCCATTGATAACTGCTATTTGAGTATGGTCTTTCAAATAGTTGTGCACCGACCTTACAGTAATTTCATCTACACTACATTTCTCTAGTTTGCTTATGAGAATGTCATGTGGAATTGTGTCAAAAGTCTTACTAAAACCAAGATACATTACATCTACTACTTTCCCTATCCACCAGGCTAATAATCCTGTTAAAGAAAGAAATTAGGTTGGTTTGGTATGATATATTCTTGACCGATCCATGCTGTTAATTTCTTATTACCCTATAATCCTCTAGGTGCGTACAAAATGATGGTTTAATAATTTGTTCCAGTACCTTTACAGATATGAAAGTTAGGCCTGGTCTACACTACGGGTTTAGGTCGACTTTAGCAGCGTTAAATCGAATTAAGCCTGGACACGTCCACACGACGAAGCCCTTTCTTTCGACTTAAAGGGTCCTTTAAATCGGTTTCTTTACACCACCTTCAACGAGGGGATTAGCGATAAAATCGGCCTTTGCGGGTTGGAATTGGGGTAGTGTGGACTGAATTAGACGTTATTGGCCTCCGGGAGCTATCCCACACTGCTTCATTTTGACCGCTCTGGACAGCACTCTCAACTCAGATGCACTGACCAGGTAGACAGGAAAAGACCTGCGAACATTTGAATTTCATTTCATGTTTGCTCAGCATGGAGAGCACAGGTGACCACGCAGAGCTCATCAGCACAGGTAACCGTGATGGAGTCCCAGGATCGCAAAAGAGCTCCAGCATGGACCGAACGGGAGGTACGGGATCTGCTCGCCATATGGGGAGATGAATCAGTGCTAGCTGAACTCCGTAGCAGTAAAAGAAATGGCAAAGTATTAGAAAAGGTCTCCAAGGCCATGAAGGACCGAGGCCATAAGAGGGACACACAGCAGTGCCGCGTGAAAATTAAGGAGCTACGGCAAGCTTACAACAAAGCCAGAGAAGCAAACGGAAGGTCCGGGGCAGAGCCGCAAACTTGCCGCTTCTACGCGGAGCTGCATGCCATTCTAGGGGGTGCAGCCACCACTACCCCAACCGTGTGCTATGACTCCGTCAATGGAGAAACACATAGGGAAGACGGTTTGGGGAACGAGGAAGATGAGGATGGAGGTACTGTAGGTAGCTCACAGCAGCAAGGAAGCGGAGAAACCAGTTTCCCCAACAGCCAGGATATGTTTGTGACCCTGGACCTAGAACCAGTAACCCCCGAACTCACCCAAGACCCTCAGGGCACACAGGAGACCTCTGGTGAGTGTACCTTTGTAAATATTTGTAAACATTACACATGGTTTAAAAGCAAGCGTGTTTAATGATTAATTTGCCCTGGCAATCGCGGCCAGTACATCTACTGGAAAAGTCTGTTAACGTGTATGGGGATGGAGCGGAAATCCTCCAGGGACATCCCCAGAAAGCTCTCCTTCATGTACTCCAGGCCAGTAGCACATAGTCTGGAATCATTGCATAACAAAGCATGGCAGCGTATGGTCCCGGTGTTTGCTGGCATGCAGACAATATCCATTCCTTATCTCTTTGTTATCCTCAGGAGAGTGATATCATTCACGGTCACCTGGTTGAAATGGGGTGATTTTATTAAGGGGACATTCAGAGGTGCCCGTTCCTGCTCTTTTGAACAGAAATGTTCCACACTGTTAACCACGCGGTAGGGGGAGGGGTGAAGTGATCATCCCATAGAATTGTGTGTGTGTGTGTGTGTGGGGGGGGTGGTTTACTTGGGTTTGTGCCGCATGTTAACTGGGAAACCGCAGCCCCTCCTTTTACATTGAAAACCCATTTTAAATGGCCAACCCAATTCATCCTTGATATGGGAAATGCGCTGCTGTTTGAAACCTTTCCCGCATGTTAAAAAGGTTAAAAAAGAGCCAAAACACCATGACTGCCTGCAAGCCGAAATATGTTGCCTGGGGCACTGCGTGAGTGATCTCTCATACCAAACCGGCAGGCAGAGGAAAAGTAATGAAAGAGTGTACCCATTGTTCTCTAAAATGTGTCTTTTTTAACCACCTCTCCCTTCTCCTCCACCAGCTGCAAATGTTTCTCCTTCACAGAGGCTAGTGAACATTAGAAAGAGAAAATGTAGGACGCAGGACGATATGTTCACGGAGCTGCAGATGTCCTCCCACGCTGATAGAGCACAGCAGAATGCATGGAGGCAGTCAATGTCGGACATGAGAAAAGCATGATATGAACGAAAGGAGAGGTGGCGGGCTGAATGGCGGGATGAAAAGAGCAAGTGGTGGGCTGAAGACGATAGGTGGCGTCAGCTTGCAGACAGACGGCAAGAGTCAATGCTCCGTCTGCTGGAGCATCAAACTGATATGCTCCAGCGTATGGTTGAGCTGCAGGAAAGGCAGCAGGAGCAGAGACCGCCGCTACAGCCCCTGTTTAACCAACAGCCCTCCTCCTCAAGTTCCATAGCCTCCTCACCCAGATGCCCAAGAACACGGTGGGGGGGCCTCTGGCCACCCAGTCACTCCACCCCAGATGATCGCCCAAGCATCAGAAGGATGGCCTTCAATAAGAGTTAAAGTTTTAAAATGCAGTGTGTCCTTTTCCATCCCTCCTCCTCCACCCATCCCAGGCTACCTTGGCAATTATCCCCCTACTTCTGTGAGGATCTAATAAAGAATGCATGAATGTGAAAAAACAATGACTTTATTGCCTCTGCAAGCGGTGCTCGAATTGGGGAGCGGAGGGTGGGGTGGGGTGGTTGGTTTACAGGGAAGTAGAGTGAACCGGGTCGGGGGGGAGATTTGGAGGGTTCATCAAGGAGAAACAAAGAAGTTTCACACAGTAGCCTGGCCAGCCACAAAACTAGTTTTCAAAGCTTCTCTGATGCGCACCGCGCCCTGCTGTGCTCCTCTAACTGCCCTGGTGTCTGGCTGCGCGTAATCAGCGGCCAGGCAAGTTGCCTCAACCTCCCACCCTGCCATAAATGTCTCCCCCTTACTCTCACAGATATTGTGGAGCGCACAGCAAGCAGCAATAACAATGGGGATATTCTTTTCGCTGAGGTCTGAGCGAGTCAGTAAGATGCGCCAGAGCGCTTTTAAACGTCCAAATGCACATTCCACCACCCTTCGGCACTTGCTCAGCCTGTAGTTGAACAGGTCCTGACTACTGTCCAGGCTGCCTGTGTACGGCTTCATGAGCCATGGCATTAAGGGGTAGGCTGGGTCCCCAAGGATCACGATAGGCATTTCAACATCCCCAACGGTTACTTTCTGGTCCGGGAAGAAAGTCCCTTCCTCCAGCTTTCGAAACAGAGCAGAGTTCCTGAAGACGTGAGCATCATGTACCTTTCCCGGCCATCCCACGTTGATGTTGGTGAAACGTCCCTTGTGATCCACCAGGGCTTGCAGCAGTATTGAAAAGTACCCCTTGCGGTTTACGTAGTCGGTGGCTTGGTGCTCCGGTGCCAAGATAGGGATATGGGTTCCGTCTATGGCCCCACCACAGTTTGGGAATCCCATTTCAGCAAAACCATCCACTATTGCCTGCACATTGCCCAGAGTCACTACCCTTGATATCACCAGGTCTTTCATTGCCCTGGCAAATTGGATCACAGCAGCCCCCACCGTAGATTTGCCCACTCCAAATTGATTCCCGACTGACCGGTAGCTGTCTGGCGTTGCAAGCTTCCACAGGGCTATCGCCACTCGCTTCTCAACTGTGAGGGCTGCTCTCATCTTGGTATCCTGGCATTTCAGGGCAGGGGAAAACAAGTCAAAGTTCCATGAAAGTGGCCTTACGCATGCGAAAGTTTCGCAGCCACTGGGAATCGTCCCACACCTGCAGCACGATGCGGTCCCACCAGTCTGTCTTGTTTCCCGGGCCCAGAATCGGCGTTCCACGGCATGAACCTGCCCCAGTGACACCATGATTTCCACATTGCTGGGGCCTGTGCCTTGTGAGAGGTCTATGTCCATGTCAATTTCCTCACTCTCTTCGCCGCGCTGCAATCGCCTCCTTGGCTGGTCCGGGTTTCGCCTTGGCATGTCCTGGCTCTGCATATACTCCAGGACGATGCGCGTGGTGTTCATAGTGCTCATAATTGAACAGTGCAGATAACTTCTGCTACGTTTGTGGTGAAGTGACTTTTGCATCACAAAAGCGCAGCATAACCACTATGGTTAAGAAAGCCTATCACCTTTATTTCGGCTGCAAAATTTGAGATCAGGACAAGAGGTGGGCCCCACACATACGCTGCAACACTTGTGCAACAAATCTTCACCAGTGGTTGAACAGGCAAAGGAAATCTATGCCTTTTGCAGTGCCAATGATTTGGAGAGAGCCAACAGATCATACCAGCAATTGTTACTTCTGCATGGTGCCTCCAGTTGGGAAAGGTGTGTCAAAGAAGAAAAAGTGGACTGTGCATTATCCAAACATTCCATCAGCTATACGCCCAGTACCCCACGGAGAAGGACTGCCGGTTTCTGTTGCACCAGAATCATTCTCACTTGAGTCAGATGAGGAAGAGGAAGAGGATGAAACTTCTGGTCCTGAATCATCAATGTCACAGGACCCACATTTTCTCCCATCCTCCTCCTCTGAACCACACCTCATAACACAAGGTGAACTGAATGACCTTGTCAGGGATTTGGAACTACCCAAGAGTAAGGCAGAGCTGTTGGGCTCCAGACTACAGCAGTGGAAACTCCTGGCAGGTGATGTTAGGGTTTCCATGTTCCGTGACCGTCAAAAGGATCTTGTCCCATTCTTCTTCATGGAAGGTGATCTTGTAGCCTGCAACAACATCGATGGTGTGATGGCAGCCCTCAACATCGTTCACGTTCCAGATGAGTGGAGACTGTTCATTGATTCATCGAAGACGAGTCTTAAAGCTGTTTTACTGCAGTATGGCAATGTTTTGCCATCAATTCCAGTTGCTCATGCAGTCCATATGAAGGAAACCTATGACAACATGAAACAACTTTTGAGGTGCATAAACGGTGACCAACATCAGTGGCAGCTTTGTGGCAATTTGAAGGTTGTTGCTCTCTTACTTGGTCTGCAGACTGGATACACAAAGTACTGCTGTTTTCTCTGCGAATGGGATAGTCGTGCAAGAGATTCCCACTACATCAAGAAAGATTGGCCACTCCGACAGTCATTGGAGCCTGGGAGGAAAAGTGTTCAGCATCCACCACTTGTCGAATCAAGGAAGATTTTGTTACCACCCTTACACATCAAGCTGGGTCTGATGAAGAACTTTGTCAAGGCCATTGACAAAACACAAGCAGCTTTCAAGTACCTCCATGGAAAATTTCCAAGGTTAAGTGAAGCTAAGATAAAGGAAGGTGTCTTTGTTGGTCCTCAGATTCGTGAACTTTTTTGAGATGATGCATTTGACCATGCACTGCGTGGCAAGAAAAAGACGGCATGGAAAGCCTTCCAGTTAGTGGCAATAAATTTTCTCGGAAACAACAAGGCAGACAACTACAGGTTGTTGGTGGAAAACCTCCTCAAGGCACACAAAAGCCTTGGTTGCAACATGTCACTAAAGATACATTTTTTGCACTCTCATCTAGATTTTTTTCCACCGAACTACGGAGCAGTGAGCGACGAGCACGGCGAGCGATTTCACCAGGACATTGCAACAATGGAGAAACGCTCTCAGGGCAAATGGAGCCCATCAATGCTTGCAGACTATTGCTGGACAGTGACAAGAGATGCTCCATTTAATGAATACAAGAGACAAGCCAAGAAGCGCCGAGTAGACACTGAATAGGACTAAACTATGTACATAATAGTGTTTTGCCTTTTGTTTCATAATAAATTTTATTTATATAACCCTTTTGTTGATTTTTAAAGTGTTACATAAACAGGACAGGTGAAATATTACCATGTAAAGCAACCATAAACACCTGAAAAGACCTAGGTTTACAATTTGATTAAAACTCTATCTACACAATATACATAGCCACAAAATGTAAAAACTTAAATATCTTAGAAACAGTAGCCAATCAGTTGTTTTAATTGTCATATTTGAATTCAGCACATCAAAATACATAATAGATGGCTCATTTTATCTCTAAAGCAGATGACTTCTCAAAAATTGTAGACCAGTGTTATTGGCAGATTTGCTCACCTCAGTGATCTTCCCCTCTGGTGGAACCCACAATCTGGGTCAACTCCTCTGTGTCTGATCAGGAGTTGGGAGGTTTGGGGAGAACCCGGGCCTGCCCTCTACTCCGGTTTCCAGCCCAGAGCCCTGTGGATTGCAGCTGTCTATAGTGCCTCCTGTAACAGCTGCATGACAGCTACAACTCCCTGGGCTACTTCCCCATGGCCTCCTCCAACACCTTCTTTATCCTCACCACAGGACCTTCCTCCTGGTGTCTGATAATGCTTGTACTCCTCAGTCCTCCAGCAGCACACCCTCTCAGCTCCTTGAGCCTCTTGCTCCCAGTTCCTCACACACGCACCTCACTGACTAACTGGGAGGCTTTTAACTAGTTCCAGACAGCCCTTGATTGGCTTCAGGTGTCCCAATCAATGTAGCTATCTCCACTGCCTTCTAGAAGGATCTTAATTGGCCCCAGGTGTCTTGATTAACCTGGAGCAACTGCCATTTGGTTACCATGGTACCAGGGATTTGTTTAGCCTGGGGCTAACATACCTGTTCCTCACTACTTTACTGTAGCCATCTGGCCTTGCCCCATCACACTATCCATCTAAAATGGGCACAGAAATAATACTATCAAATCAAGGTTTTAAAATAAAGATTTTTAAAAATCATACTCACATTTAATATTTCTATTAACCATGAGTGAAGTTAAAAAAAATCTGTAAGAATTTACTAAACACAGGATTTTTAAAAATCATTTTCATAATAAATCATTCCCCTAGGATATGTAGCATATTGATATATAGAAAAATAAAAATGATTAAGTATGATATTTTCTGTTTGAATTGGTACAGTCTTCCTGAAAAGTTTAAAGACCCGGATATATGGTTAGACTTACACCCTACCTTTAGAATTCAAATGAAGCAACTCCAGAAAAAGACCTTAGTTTCTTTTCTTAAATAAATGTTGTAGCCCAAATTCACTTACACTGACGCAAACTGTTCTTGCTTTATACTAATGCAAGAGCAGAATTTGGCCCTATCTGTCTTTTCAACAGCAATCATTGCAGAGTAATGTCAGGATTTAGGATTACACCAGTATTGTCTATGGTTATGCATTTCAGATTAGTCTTAAAGAACTGATACTGTATTGTTAAGGTTAACACGTTATCCAAAATACATTAAAATCCTTAATGAATAAGTACACACTATCAAAAATGTCTACAAATGAATATAATATTCTATGAGGATTTAAATAACAATACTATACACAAACTCACACACGCCATGTGAGTGCATGCCAGTAAAGAATATTGGGAAATTCCCATTCAATGACAGTCATATAAACCCATGTAGGGCTTTATGTGGCCACCCACACTGCTGAGAGACTGTCCTGCAGCTGGGATCTCAGGACTGGAATGACATCTGGGGAGTACTTGGTGTGGTTGCTGCCTCCCCTAAATTTCTAGCAAGGCATGGATTCTTCTCTGGCTGCCTAACACTCCATCACCGGGGAAAAAATTCGAAGTCCTTAGGTGACCCAAATCACTCTTCATAGCTGTCATATTCCAGAAGGACCCGATATAGTTGGAGCTAACAGGGCACTTCAAGCCCCAATTTCATTCTTCATCATAATCAGAAGGTTGATGGAAAGAAGGCTCCTCTCTAACCACAAAATAAATGAAGCACTCACACTTGATCAGAGGCCGGACCTCATTTTCAAAAACAAAGAAACCTATGCCGTTCACCTTTTCATTCTCCCTCCTCTCTGTTAATGTCACACAAGTGGAACTACAACAACAACTGTGCAGTATTTAGCCCAATTTGTGGTGGATGGCAGTGATAGCAAAGATGGTACTAGGACATGGATTGGGCGACTAGGAAGGAAGTGTATTCCAAGACTACTATACGGTTTTGATACTGTGCAGCAAGTGCTTTTGTTTCTCCAGTTTCCTCCTGTCTGACCATTCTGAAAAGGTCATATAGGTGAAATATGTATCTGTATGACCCAGGTGGACTCTATCTGGTCTGCTGCATAGGGCCCTGGAGAAGGAGAACATGGCCAATTTTTTTTTTTTTTTTAAAATAAGTGCCTAAAATTATACTCTTAAATCCACATTTAGGGATCTAAATATATGGCTTGACTTTCAAAAATACTGAGCACGCAGCAAGTGATCAGGAGTTGCTAGGTGCTTAGCCCTTTGGAAAAATCAACCCACTGATTTACATGTCTAAATAGGGACTTAGAAACCTAGCTTTAGACACCTAGATTTCAGATGTTTTTGAAATTATCTAAGTTACCTTTTATTTTATAGCTGATTGATGCTATTTAAAGTGACATATAGGCTTGTGTTGCTATGTTCTTCTTGATATGTTTTGCAGTAAGATCATACACTGTGCTAGGGTGGCTGTCTCCTGAACTCAGAAGAAATGTGCATTGGGCAAGATTACAAATGAATATGCAATTACTTATCTTTTTTATTTATTTTAACAGTTATGAGTAGGTGGGAAATACTCATAATCTTAGATAAAGGTTTAATGATTGTTTTAAGATTCCCAAGTGAAAGCTTAGAGTTGATACTTATCATTTAGCTCTACGGACATGTCATTTTCAGTTCTCTCTCTGACAATAAATTCTACTACAGTAATTATGGAGAATTTTAATGCCAGTTGTCCAGAGACTTGAACTACATATTTGATTGATTTTGAATGCGTTATTTTTTCATAGTTGTAATAATGTGAATATGCATACCTGCCTTCTCTTTTCAGTTTCAGCACATCTAAAGTAATAATGCATCTCATTCTCCATGGTGGCTTTACTTAAATAGTATAAATAGGCATCATACTGAACAAATTTTATTCTGTTTACAATTCTATTTATCTATATTCTCATACTGAACCAATCACCATGCTATCTGCACGTCAAAAACAAACATCTTTCCTCTTCATTCTTCCCTCCAGAGGGTGAAGTTATATTGACGTGTATTTGTGGATGTTTTTGATTTTTGTCTGTTTGTCTAATCTGTGAAATTGACGTGTTCCTTTATGGGAAAGGGAGGTCAAATAAATGATTTGGAAGTGAACGTAGTGAGGTTTGTGGTCATTCACAGGTTGTGCTGAGTGAATTCCACAACCTTGGCCTTGACCTGGAGGAAACCCTGTCTCCCTCAAATAAGCCTGACGTTTAAAAGTTAGATAGATCCAATATTCTTGAGAGTCAGTGTTCTAAGTCATGGGGGGTGGGGGTCCTGGAGACTGTGGCAATCTTTAAGGAATACTAGGATCGGACCATTCAAAGCCCTGAAATTAAGGAGTGAGTCTAAACTCGATGTGAATTTCTATAAGAAGCCAGTGGAAGGAGTAGAGTACAGGACCTCTGTGATCTTGGGAAACAGTTTCCGAGGAGACATGCCACTACAGCATTTAGCTCCAGTTTTAGTGTTTTGAAGGGTGCAGTTTTCAAGGCCAAACAAATTACATTGCAATAATCCACCTGGAGGGATAAAAAAAGGCAGTCAGATGTGAAAAGTGTTTCTTGCAAATGCTAGAATTTTTTTATTTCCTGGGGATTTCCTTTTTGCATGAGGGTGAAAGAGAAGACAATTGCTGTTCTCTTGGCTGATCTCAGTCTGAGGTGGGAGACTAGGAGAGTTAGCACAGAGTTTGCACCTAGCCAAGTCTTTGCAATTCAGGCTGTATCTGGAGTTTCATGAACAATGAGATCATGACTGGCATGATGCTTGTTGACGGAAGATCATGGAAAATGAGGGTTGAGCACAAACTTATAAGGAGATAAATACTGCTAGTATTGAGGGTTTAAGACCTCTGTAAAGGTTAGTAAGTGTCTATTTAAAGGCTTTGAAATATAGAAACCATTGCCAGGATCAGTGTGAAATACTTATTTCTCCTTTCAAAATGCAATTCCTGAAGCTTTGCCAACACAAGTCAAAATTAGACCCTGCAATTTAGAAGTTTAACCTCTGAAACAGTCAAACTTGGATAATGAGATCCAACCCAGAAAGCTTTGGTAGAGACAAACAAGCATTCTTCTTACCTAGTTCTAAAGTGAGCCTCATGGTAAACAGGGACTGTGAAGGACTTGAGAGAAAAAGCCTCTCAAGTGTTGATGAATCTCTTGCAAAAGAAGCTGCTGTCAGAATAGCAGAGTACTTCTGTTCCCTAAATTATAATTATTAAAGATTATCTCTGAAACCTATGTGCTGGTGTAGTAGTTGGAGTCTGCTGGAGTACTTATTACTAATGAAACAGTAGTATTTGGGTTTATAGCACTGCAGGATGAAGCCACTGTAGAAATTTTATTACTATAGCTAGTGTAGTGTTGCCACATAATCGAACACTGATGATATTTCATCAGTAGAGGGCAGTAATACACATACAAATTCTGGGAAGACCGTTGCATAAAAACAGGGTATTAGGTACATGATTTTTTTTCAAAATGTCACTCCACAATGCTTTCAAATACCTCATAGTACAAGAAGAAATAAAAATGAGAGAAGTCCTTAAATTTCCTCCCTAACACAATGAAGATGCTTGTTTTGCTGAATATTACTTGCTTTGCTGCCTAATAGGCTAAATTGGAACAAAAATATTAGCAACTTAGATTACTGAAAGTCATAGATTTTATGCAAAAAGTGGAATAAATAAAAGCTATAGTATCAGTTCAGAAGATTGTTAAGAAATTTCTATTTTGATATTACCATTAATTCTCTAGATTATTACCTACTCTGACTGCCTTTGTAGTTATGCTCTTCATAAATGTTCTGTCTTTGTGCACTGGAACTAAATTGCACAGTTGAATGCAGCACATTCAAACCTGTCATTACTACAATGCAAAAGGGAAAATGACTTATTTAGACATGTCGTAACTGTAGTTTAAAATGGAAATTCTGCAGCTGTGAGGGAAACGGTAAAATGTAGAACAGTAATTTTGTCACTTTAAAATATTCCCAACTCCAGTTCAGCACAACTGTGAAACAAGCCTTTTAATTTAGCAACAAAGTGGAAGCAGGTGTATTTTTTAAAGCAACTGCAGTGATGGGAACCAGAAATGGCCATGTCAGCCAGAATATTAGGAAGAGCCTGTCTGTGACCTTTATTCATCAAGGAAGGTGATCATGTTTACAGCAGTAAAGGAGTAGCTTCTGCAGCATATTGCACTGTATCATTACAGTAACTTTAAAGAGCTTGCTTGCCAAATGAAATTTGTATGTGTTTACAAAACTCTCCTTCAAATGTTTTAAGAGTTATTTTGTGAAGAAACAGAATCACTGACTACTTTTTTTCCTTTTCTCCTTTTTGTACCATTTTAAAAGTGGTGTTGATTTCTATTTTATGATTTTTATAGCACATAACATTGTAACTATAAGGAGATTCAATTACAAAAATTGTGCCACTCCCCAGAGGAGGAGATGCTGTTAGAACTGTTGCCAGCAAGTCTTGGAAGACTAAATGTTACATAAATATTCAAATGTAATAAACAAAATCAGTTAACCAACTGCTAAACAAAACAAACGAGTCTTATATTGTGCTCTGATTTTCACCAAACTCAGGCTCTGCCGAACCACTAAGGATCTTATTTGAGTATGTCCTGTTGACGTCCATGAAGCAATCTACCCTCAGAACATCAGCAAAAACATTCCCAGGTTTTTAAGTGTTGCAGCATGGTACAAGGTGAGAGGATGTCCCAGACGATCCAGAGTTTTAAAGATCATTAATAGCTTAGAATGCAACTGGGAAGTAAATAGATAACCAGTAAAGAGACTGACCTAAATGTACTTACTAATCAGCGTTTTATCTTTTTCAGCAGGACTCAATGCTTTTTAAAAACAAAAAAACTTTTGAATTAATGTTACTTTTGCTGTCACAAGAAACCTACTATAGAAAATCTATTCCTACTAAATCCATATTTTCAGAAAGAGAAACTGCTCTCTTTGCTTTCATCTCAAATTTAAGTCAAATCAGGGAAGCCAAGGCAGAAGTGATGGTAAAGGGACAAAAATTACAATACCAAGAAAACTAAAAGCAAGCCTGAGAACTTAAACATGAAACACTCATTGATAAATACTCTTACTGCACAGTATGCTTTCGCTATTGGGTTTTCTCCATTCCATGCTGTGAGAAAATAGTGGATATAATGCAGCCAGTTTGATATGAAAATGAATATTTTAAAAGAGATGTCTCTCTTTGACTTTAATGAGTAAAGAAAGTGATATTGATATAAATCTTTTCAAATGTAAATTCAAACCTCACCTCTTTCTGATGACCATAAAAGCAAGGAAAAGCCTTTGTCAAAAGGGTCTTGCATCCTGTCACCTCTTGGATTCCACATGGTTGATTTTGGCCACCTTCAGTCTGTCTTGGACCATTTTATTCATGTATACTGTAAGTCTCATAAGCTACTGGGTCTACAGCTTCAAACTCTATACATTTTTGCTTTATAGAAGTCGAGCTGTAAACCCAGTAGCTTATGAGACTTACAGTATACTGGTCTACAGCTTCAACCTCCATAAATGTTTGCTTTGCAAGAAGATAGATTTTGTGTGTGATTAAAAGCAGGTACAACATATTTTGCATGAAATAGTTCTACTGCTAGTTACAGCTTAGGATGATGTACTCTTCATTTTGCCATCACTCTGTCACACTTCCTACATAACATTTGTTGTGCAATAATAATGGCTTGGGGGGAAAGCTCTCTCCTTGAGATCAGTGATAGTTACGCACATGAATAGGGAGAGCAGAATTGATGGAGTTGAGACCCACTTTAAAGATCTAAAAGGAGATTTTTTTGCCCTTTGCTTTATACTTTGCAGTGCCTATTATCTAGAATTATTGCAAAGTGCTTTCCAAACTGATTAACAAACTACAATATACAACAACTTCAGCCACATCTGAAGCTCATTCACTTCTAGAAACATGCTATAACGTACATTCCACAAAATGCAACTTTTCTGCGCTGGCGGTAGGTGACACAGACACAAGTCAGACTATCTAGACAAATGAATCTCCCCATTTCCACACTAATACTACTGCACACCTAGGTTAGTAATTGTCACTTAATCAGAAGTCTAACTGGAAAATGTACACAAAAATAACTATCTTCCATCAACACAGGTATGGGAAATATGATATGCAAAGGGCACATGTACATAGTAGGAAAAAAAGAAAGGCCAACTCAAAGTATGAACCCCCTTTAAGGCCAAAACAAACACTTTTCATTCTTTACTCACTAGAACAAGGGGATAACCATATAGTGCTAACTGGGAATGATCTTTGGTTTTCAATCATTTTAACCATAGATGCTTCAGTGTCCCAAGATGTAATCAGGAACGGGTACCTTTATTTGTGTGTACTCTTAGATCCACAACATTAGAGTACTCTGGCCACGATCCTGCAATGCATTTCAGCATGTGCTTTGACTTCAGTGGGACTACTTGCATGTTTAAATGAAGCATATGCTTAAGTGCCTTGGAAAATCAGGGCAGAATGCTCAGCAACTTGGAGGACCAAACACAAAGAATGGGTAAGGTACTTCTTAGAAAATCTGAATATACTCAAATTAACAAAACAGATGAAATGCATCCTTGAGGATAAAGGATTTGCAATTTAAAATATTGTACCACTAACAATTATTTCTGAGAAGTCACAGAGAAGTGAACCATACCATAAATCTTCTATTAGACCAGCCAAAGTGCAGTACTTTGGTGACCTTCAATATAACAATCAATTTAGTTTATTCATTTAGGGGCCAATCCTGCTCCCATTGAAGTTAATCACAACCACCCAATGACTTTAATGGTGCAAGATCAGCCCTTCCGTAAATAAGGCTTCGTAACTATTAAAATAAATATGTATGTTTTGTGTTAGCTTTCAGCAAAATTTCCAGAGAATGACTTTACTGGCTCGAATGTTTGCTATAATAATGTTTCTAAAGCAAATATGGCAAAATATGTTGAAAATGGATTTTGTAATTACAAGTTTTGCACTGGAAACATGATTTCAATAATTAGACTTGTTCATTAATTAAACAAACATACTTGTGATCTATGTCAAAACAGCTCAGATTTCAAACACCAACAAGGCATAACAAAGTATTCATGACCAAGACAGACTATTAATTATTCACTGACATTATGTAGTGAATAATTTCAAAAACAAACACAAGAAAAAAAACAGTTTTTTCATGGACACTTCACAAACTGAAATAAACAACAATCTTTAGGGGTTCTGGTGAGGAAAATAAAACATTTGTTAGCTTTATTGCTGTTAGATATATGTTGGACTCTGATGATATTCATAGATTCACAGATTTTTAAGGCCAGAAGGTACCACTACATTAGCTAGGACAGACCTCATGTATTTCACAGGTCATAGAATTCCACCCAGTTACCCCTGCAGTGAGCCCAATAACTAGCATTTGTCTAGAACATATCTTCCAGAAAGGCATTAAAGCCCTCTCAAGAGAGAGAATTGAACACCTCCCTTAGTAGTTTGTTCCAGTGGTTAATCACCCCCACTGTTAAGAATGTGTACCTTGCTTTTAATATGAATTTATTTGGCTTTAACTTCCAGCTATTGTTTCTTGTTTTGCCTTTTTCTTCTAGATTGAAGAGCCCCTTAGTACCTGGTATTTTCTGCTCATTTTTTTTTTTTTTTTTTTTTTTTTAAATATAAACTTATGAGTGAGAGCTCTTTAAGTCTCTCCCTGTAAGGCATTCTTTCCACCCTCCAAGTTATTTTTGTGGCACCCTCTCACATTTTCCAACTGTAGCCCTGCACCTGACACACCCCTCCTGCCCAGCCTCAGTGCTGGTGTGTGCACCTTTGCTGGTGCTCACAAGGATATCCTTGGAAGACTAGCTTGCAGCTGCCTCCACAGTGGGAATCCTCTGTCAGGCAGAATCTGGGTTTTTAGGGCCCCTATATGCTGTTCTCATCTTTTTACACAGCATAAAGAGGCCGGAGCAGGACTGAGGATCTTAACCCAAATCTAGAAAACCCAAGTGTTCTAAGCAATGAAGTCAATGGACTTCAATGAGCCTTGGATCAGGCCCTAAAATATCTTAGTATTTAAAGTACATAAATGATAATATAGAAGACTTGTTTATAAGTTCTCTTTGTAAGATAAGATTTTGAAAACACCAAAAACTTGGAAGCCTAACTCCCACTTGCAAAAGTGCCAAACTCACAAAACCACATGAAATGTAAGGCTCCTAAGCCACTTAGGCACTGTTGAAAATGTTACCTATTGTCTTTTCAGAGATACTTAACATTTGCCAATGCCTTTTACATGGCGTCTTTAAAAACTGTTTCTTTCTTTAGACTGGGTCGTATATTTTAATGTGTTGTAGTTGAATGATTTCATGCAGTATCTTCAATATTACGAACAGTAGGATCAAAATAAAAACGTGTTGTTATAATAATACAGCAAGACCTTTGGGACCAAATTTGATATTGCATGTACATATCAGATACTGTCAGGAACATCAGTGATCCAATATGCACATACAAAGCCCTTCCAATATTTGCTTGATTTGTAAGCCTCAGGACAGCTCCTATGCTCAGAGGAGGTCACTCCTCCCATATGACATTAACCTGCCATCACCAACATTGCCATAGCAATAGAGCATGACTGTTCCCTTGGACCTGATGGAAGCGAAGTGCCCCAGAGCCTCCAAATGTCTGTGCCCATGATCCCATGGATAAAGGCTATTCACCCACTTCCTTAACCTGTATGAATATTTTGCATATCACATTTTTTTTAAATGTTACCTTTCAAATGCAGAGACCTGATACAATAATCCACAAAATGCTCTTTCTTGTGCTCTGTCTCTGGGCTGCTGCTATTTCTGTGTTTGACCTTTTCTTTTTAAATAAGAGAGTTATTCTACAAATACTGCATGTTTAACTCTGGAAAAAAATGGGTGGAAAATGTTCCTATGATTTGGGATAAAGAAAAAGAACTGCAAATCATTCATGAAGGGGCAAATTGTGGCTGGGCTTATCCAGCAATGCAGAAGAGTTAGAGGGTGTAAGGGGCTCCTTTGTGGAAAGTCTACACAGGAGAGTAGTGTGGGTAGCTGTGCAGGGAGGGCTCCAGACTCTGAGCTGCTACCTTGCCTACCCAGACACATGGGTACAGAAAAGTGGTGGGAGGGGGATGAGAAGAACCAACACATTGACCAACATAGCTGTGCCAGCACTGCCTGTGGATAAGCACTACACCAGGTATTGGCCTAGAACTGGACATTCCTTCTCCGAGAACAAGGGGGAAGATGGGAGGCAGATTTCTTCAAGGCTCATGGCAAGGCTACAATTAAGCCCTAAATAATGAGAGAGTAAAAAGTTTAAGATTGGGTAAACTATGTGTCACTCAATTTATCTTTTATAATTGATATTTGCCTAATGTTTGCTCTTTTTCTATTGATGAATGTCTGCTCTAAAATCATTTTATTAATTCATATTAATTTAAGCAACCTCATGCAAACTTTGAATCTTGGATTTTCCAAGGAGCTTACTCGAGTTGGCTGCCCAAATGCCATTGAAAAATTAATAAGTGTTAAGGCACCTCACTTCATTTAGGTTCCTTTAAAAAAATCAAAATCTGAAACAAAAAAGGATAAAGTAATTTAGATACAATCATTATTTCTTTTTCATTCTAAAATATATAAAATAAAGTCTACTGCAACACATCAAAACACTTCCATGTGTACCTCACTCAGAAAACTTTGTAGCTGGTAGAGAAGGTGCTGATTTCATTAGTGACACAGATAGATTTCATAGAGCTTAAGGCCAGAAGAGACCATTAGATCATTCAGTCTGATCTCCTGTATATCATTAAATTTCACCCAGTTATCCCTGTGTTAGGACCAATAACTAGCATTGGACTATAGCATTTCAGTTCTCAGGAGGCTAAACTATTGTGTGCTACAGGCAAAGAACAGAGGAGACAGAGATACCACCAATATCTGAGGCCTCTGCAACAGCAGGGAATTTATTAGATGAGATAGGCCCAGATGATGGACAGAAACATATAGACACATTCATCCACACGCACACACCCATGCACATACTGTTTGTTCTTGTTTGCTATGCTGAGATCTTCTTGTTTATACTAAGCATTGTGTTATGTCTAGCTATTTTTACAGATTGCTAACAACACTAGCAATGAAGGGAACTCCAACTAATACCCTGCTGAAAGAGTGCGCAAAGCAGACAAAGTTCAAACTTTGGGAATTTCTAGACCTGCTGATCTGGTACTGCTGTATATGGAATAAGAATGCTAGTACAGTGCATCTTCCAAATGACCTTCACAGTTAAATTGTGCAAGTCTAGTGAAGATATTCTGAAGTCTATTTTACTTTAAAAATAGCTCTTCATTTTAAGAAAAAAAACATCAGATTTTTAAGAGTTAGATAAATACCTGTCAGGGATGGTCTAGATAATACTTAGTCCTGCCATGAGTGTAGGGGACTGGACTAGATGACCTCTCAAGGTCCCTTCCAGTCCTACAACTCTATGATTCCATAATATACTAATTCCAAATTCTCCATTCAAGTTGTGATATATAAATTGGACAACGATAGTTGCACTCCATTTATCTCCTCTCCTCATCCTGAAATACTCCTATTCATAAGTATCCTTGGTTCTAATAGTAGCAAAAATCTTGTTCTTTCCTGTCACACCTGGATTTGTGACTCAACATTCCTTTGGTGTCTGAATAGACTGATGACATAATACATTTCCAAAGCTCAAAATAGCATAAAACATTTTTAAGCACATAAAGCAGGTTAACATTTACAAAACAATTAAAATTAGCTTTCAAAAACTAAGATACAAGAATCACAAAACTATATATAATATCCAAAATAAAATCAAGTAAATTAGTAGAATCAAATATCATTAGAGAAGGAAAAAAAAGATTTGTTTAACAAGCAGAGACAGAGTTAAGCATTCTATCAGGTAAGAAGAGTGATTTGTTCAGGCTACTGAGAGCTATAGAAAGTAGCACACTGTTCTCTCATATAGGATCAAAGAGAAGGATTTTTTTTTTTTTAAACTTACCTGAACCAGTTTGTGACTAGAGGTAAAATGCTAACTGATCTTTCATCTTATAAGGGTCCTTTTTGTTCCAACCTCTATGCTCAGAACAGTACTGAAAAGCCAAAACCTGGGATGGAATCATAATGCATATTCATCTCCTACAATATATGAACTTCAGTACTGAGCTGTTCACTTGACAAAGAACTCGGGCTTGCTATCCTTTCACCTGCAGTTCAATCAGCATTCTTCTCACTTGTAGACTTACTGGATGGTATTCTACAGGTTCTACAGATGAATTGTGAGTGGAATATTTTAGACCCTGTATTTCTCTTGTTCTATTTCCTCTGCACAAGTATGTGCATCTGCAATCTAGCCTTCTATCAGGATTCTCAAGGGAAATCACATGTCAAGCAACATTTGTCACAGTTCCTCAAAATATATCCACCAGATTTGTTAGGAATTATCTCTTCCTGTTTGCTGGTAAAACCATGTTGACTGTCTTAATTAAATCATATCTTTCTAGGAGCTCCTTTATTTTACATGACGGACATTTCTTTTGTTTGCTTCTCTTCGCTGATGATGAGATTTCAGGGTCTTTCCTACAACCTTTTAGAATATTTTATTGCTGTTACTCTTCTATATATCTATCATTTTGAAAGACTTTTTAAATGCATCTGCTATATAGTCTTCTTTCCATTCCCCACCCCCCGCTATTTTTGGGCTCCATCTATTGGATCTAGAGTTTTGTCAGTCTACAGGTCTTCTCTATATTTGAATCTCCTTCGGTGGAACAATCATTATCACATTTCCTTTGCCTTTTCTATGTATTTCAAAGTTCACTTTTGCTACCTTTCCCTTTGGAATTGATATGCACTGATGCTCATTTACAACTGTCAGTCTTTATCTGTGTACATGTACTATTGTGTATGCTGAACACCAAGTGAAATCATACACATACATTTACATTATATACTTTTAATGCAAATATAAGGCTCATATATGTTGATTATGTGTTTTAAGAGTCAAAAGGATGACTCATGATGCTTGTGTATAAGTGTGTTGAATTTACTGCTGTCAAATTGAAATGTAAACCCATCATTATCCTCCACCCAAACAGACATTTAAATTTACAATGCAGGCAGAAAGCTTCAGGCCAGGTAATTTAATATTTTTCTGGAGTGCCTTTCCTTGGGTGAAAGTATTCTTAGCTCACAGGAGTCTGCTACCAATAAGGTTTGAGCGGCATAGCACCAAAGAAATTTCTTGAACAAACAATATCTTTCACAGCTTTACCTGCACTCTGCTGCTTTGTGCTTAGAATAGTGAAGCCCTTGATGCTGCAAAACTAACATCCCCATCAGTGTAGATGTTGGTTTCAAATTTTGATGGCCACAGATTCACATATCTCCCTAGCAGAGAATACTTTGTGGTCACATTATTCAAATATTATGTTCACAAAGTCTGTTTTACATACATCACAACCTTCCTTTGCTGGCTACTTAATTTTTCTACTTTTCAAAGTCAGACATACACACACACACGTTATGAATTACTTTTTCTCCCCACTGATTTCATTGGGGCCTGTATTTTATCCTGAGTGCCCAAGTTAAAAAATGAGACAGCTATAACAAATAAAACCAAGTTTAACTCCCTGCAAAATAACATATTCAGATATTTAAAAGATAGCAACCCCCCATCTCTAGTTAGATTTTGAGGACAGAAGCATCTGCTTAATCAATAGGAGAAAAGTTCCAATATTCTGTTTGCATATTTTTTCCCCAACAATTTAAAATATTAAATTAATTTTGTTTGTCATTTCCCACTTGAATGCACGGGCAAGGTCATCCAGTCCATTGCAAATTTAGTGGCATTATTATATAGTCATTGCAAACACTGCACATACAAACATAAGAATGCTCGTACTGCATCAGACCAATGGTCAATCTAGCCCAATATCCTGTGTTCCGACAATGACCAATGCCAGATGCCTCAGAGAAATTGAACAGGACATGGCAATTTATCAAGTGATCCATCCCCTCTCATCCAGCACCAGCTTCTGGTGGTTGGAGGTTTAGGGACATCCAGAAGATTGGGTTGCATCCCTGACCATTTTGGCTAATATCCATTGATGGATATCCTCCATGAACTTACCTAACTCTTTTTGAAATGAAGTTATACTTTTAGTCTTCACAACATCTCATGGCATTGAGTTCCAGAGGTTGGCTGTGCATGGTGTGAAGTGCTTCTTTTTGTTTGATTTAAACCTGCTGACTATTAATTTTGTCAGGTGACCCCTGGTTCTTGTGTTATGCAAAGGGGTATATAACACTTCCTTATTCACTTTCTCCATACCATTCATCATTATTTTATAGTCCTCTGTCATATCCCCCTTAGTCATCTCTTTTTTAAGACAAACAGTTCCAATCTTTTTAATCTCTCCTTGTATGGAAGCAGTTCCATATCCCTAATCATTATCTCTGTACTTTTCAAAATTCGAATACATCTTTTTTTGATACGGGGTGACCAGAACTACACACAATATTCAATACAGTTTCCACATAACCTAACAGTACCAGATATGGTCACTGAATACATTGCTTTACACAGAATGAATGTGCAATATCGGTTTTGCCTTAAAGTGTGGATAAAGATGTTATGTGTTGGCTTCAAATAGGATTCAAAAAGTGTATTATTAATGTTAATATATGGAGCTTGATGACGTAAAATAACATTTACCACAATACTTTGATACAGCTCACAGTAACTGGGTGTCATTGGATACACTTTGGAAAAAGAGTAATAGAAAGTGCTTGTGGTATTTGTTAAATATGTTTTTTATTGTCCTCTCTATTATTCCAAGGACTCAAAGTAGAATTCCAAGGTTTTTTTTAATCTCCTCACTCCTCCACCCCTAGTTCCACCTTGGGATGTAGTGATATACTTTGACCTGTAGCATCCTCTTTGTATGGATAACATTCAAATCCATACATCCTTATCATTGAACCCATATTCTACAGTCTCTTCAGTCTGACCTTTCTTCATCACTTGGATTGTGTTTCCATGCATAAATTAATCACAACCAAATATTCAGTAACAAACAGAAGCAATGAAGTTCTTCTATGATTTACCCTTCCTCTTTGTTAGCAGCTGTATCTTAAAAATAGAGGTGGGCTTGATCTGCAAAATTTAAATCTTTATTTAAAAATGTCTAAAGCGTGGGGGTGTCTGGATATGAAGTTTTGGTCAACCCATTAAAGAGGTAGTTCTCCACTGCAAAATCTGGATCCCTACCCAAGTTTAGATTTAAAAACTCCAAAGTGTATTAAGATATGATTCTTTGGTTCAGGCCCATCTCAGTTTACCAAACAGGCTCAATTATCCACCGTGTCCTAACTTCACAAGGGGCCAGTTGTGACTTCCTGATACAATGCCACTCAGAACCAATGGAAGTTAGAGCAGCTGGGTGTCTGCCTCTGGCCTCTGACATGCCGCCTCCACACCATGCTTATATGACCAGAGAATCTAGCCCCTGGTCTCCATTTTTAAACTCATCCTCAATAAGGCATTAGATCCAAATAGTGAACAAGATTTCAAAAAAAAAAAAAAAAATGCATGCATATTTTTGTGTCTGCCCATTTTACATGTGTGTAATACCAAATGAATATATGCATGTCCAGATATATGCTCAGATACAAGTGTATGAACATCACAAATCAGGTGCACAGCTTTGAAAATCTAGAAAACAGGATTTAAAATGTGACCTTTTTTCTATTACTAGGATAATATTTTCTAACCTCTCAATATTTTTATTACCACAAAAATAGGAGCTTTAGGAGACACCCTGAAAGGTGAAAACACCCTGGCAGGTTAAAACAATGAGCCAGGTTTTTGGTCCATGCTTCGGGGGGGTTGGCTCTATCTCATTTAACAAAACACTAAACTAAACAAAAACCCAAGTGTGGATGTAGAAAGCACTTTTTAAACTTTAAACTTGGCCAAAGCAAAAATGAATTTTACTAGACCACCAAAAAGCACATCTACCATTTAGGGGTATATGCCTTTCAAATATCAGTTTTCCATCATCTTTCGTTGCAGTGAGAAAGCTGTTCTGTACTGAGAAGAGCTCAGGTACATGAGAGAATCAAGCCACATATGTTCATGTAACTAACAACCCATAATAATGCAAACACAAAAAGAGTGCAACTGTAACATTAGCATTTCCCAACTTTTGGGTGCTTAACTGTGCATATTTATCATTCTCTTAATATAGATTTTTTGTACTGATGTCATGGTTATGGAGCCAGCTTTCCCGCTTTCTGATGTCTCTGAATACATCCCCTCAGGTGTTTAGGCCTCATGCCCTCACCTGTCTTGGGGTGAAATTTTGCAAGTCTCCCACTCTCAGCCCAGGATCAGGGTACAATACCATATATACTTGTTCATAAACTGAATATTTTTGGTAAAAAAGTGATGCATCAAAGACCGGGGGTCGGCTTATAAATGGATCTGCACCAAAATTTGATGATTTTTAACTTTATGGAATCATTGAATTGAATGTCTAATACATTGTTTACCTGGAACATCTGCAGGCATGTTTGCGCCACTTCCTGCAGCTCCCATTGGCTGGGAACGGCGAACTGCGGACACAGGGAGCTGAGGGGCTCCATGCCAGGTAAACAAAACGTCCCAACCCGCCAGCAGCTTACCCTCATGGGCTGGGAACCAAAGTTTTCAAACCCCTGAAATATAGGGTCAGCTTATGAAAGGGTCATACAGTTTTTGCTATTTTTACTTATCCATCTTGGGGGGTCAGCTTATAAATGAACAGGCTAATGAACGAGTATATATGGTACTTCATCTGTGTCAATTTCTTATTACCATTCAGATCTGATTGGTACTCCACTTGGGAGTCTCTGAGCATTGATATAGTGACCAATAGCCTTCTTAAAACAAGCATGGTTATTAGCAAACTGAACAAAGCATTGGAGAAAATGGTTTCAAATTAAACAGTCCATATCCATATTTAGTCTCATCTAATTGCATGCTTCGCTACAAGCTGAGTTAGATAGTGTCATGGTTATAGGACTAGCAACACCTTTGTCTCTTTTCTGGTCTCTCTGAGGGCACATAACTTCTTCAGGCATCAAGTCTTGTGCCTTTGCCTGTTTTGGGGGCAGAATTCCACAACTCTCCCAGTTCTAGACCAGGTTCTGAGGTACAGAACCCTGTGTATCCACTGTTCTCACACAGTAGGTCTGAATGAGGTTGGATAACTGCAGTTCCTCCCTTTGGGAGTCTCTGTTCTGAGGTATACAGTATCAGAAAGTCTCCTTAACACAAAAATATTCCTTATTTTGCAGTAGGAACAAAGCATCAGAGGAAAAAAGATTTTTAAAACTACAGTCTACATGCATGACTATTGTACTTAAGGTTTCTTCTAATGGTACCCTAAGGAGGGCCTAACTTCTTCAGATACCCCAGTGGATGGCTGAGACAGTCTGGTTCCCCACTAACAACTGCCACCCATCTTTTGAGAGACAGTCCCTTTTAAACCACCCTATAGTTCCCTAAACGAGTCCTGTAGACTTAGCAGGAGATCAAGACACAGCCCTAAAGCCACTGATTCTGGCATTGTCCATTAACAACTCAAGTGTTTGCTATGGGGTGGCTTATTTTGAGTCATTCTTTCCTTTCTACCTGTTTTTTCAAACTCTTGCTTAGTTAAATCATTGTAGTCATACAGAAAACCCATGGTAACCACACCAACACACAATATTAATAAATTATTATGAGTCTGTCACAGATGGGCTTTCCCCTTGTGTTACAAGAAAATAACCAAACCAGCTTACATTCTTTTTGGAAGCCAAGGGAATCTCTTGGGATCCAGCCTCATTCCAATTTGTTTTCCAGAGAATATATACCATGTCTGTTCCCCCTTCTCATGTCAGGAAACTTCAAATTATCAAAGGTCTGTCCTCTATGTGTGTTCCTGAGTCCAGGTAACACACTACTGAATGGGTTTATTACAGGATGTAGGTGTGAAGCCTTCCATTAGCCTCAGACTGGTTTTTCCTAGGCTATATCTATACTATGGACCTTACAGCGGCACAGCTGTACCGCTACAGCTGCGCTGCTGTAAGGTTTCCCATGTAGCCACTCTTTGCCGGCAGGAGAGCGCTCTCCTGCTGGCATAATTAAACCAACCCAATGAGCCTGTCCTGCCAACATAACATGGTCCACACTAGCTCTTCTGTTGGTGAAACTTATGTTGGTCAGGGGTGTGTTTTCTCACACCGCTGACCGACAAAAGTTTTACTGACAAAAGTGGCAGTGTAGAAAAACCCCTAGTCAGCCAACCATCTGAGAGAATGCCCCTGTGATGGTCATTCTCTTGTTTGGCAGCTAGATTCGTTCAAGTCTAATGGCTTTCAATCACAGGCCTTGTTATTTTGGGAAGGGGCTGAAACTGTCTGCTCCCCCTGACATTCCAAAACACCATCTCAGATATCCTACACATAAAAACACAATTTTGGGGTATAGATAAATATTATTTACCAAACAAGGATCGCCATATTATGTCATAACTGAACTTTTGCTTTTTTGCTATGGATAGAGAGCTGGGTTCAATAGGAGTCCACTAATTTGGCATGTGTACTTACATTTTGCTCAGTCTCTATTTGGCATTTTTATTTTTTTACAACCACATCAAACATAGCAGTGCCACCTACAATTTAGCTGAGTAAGCCAGGTGAATGTTATTAAGTGCTTCCCCTACTCTGCATCAGTTCTCCCTCCAAAATGCATTTACCTTGAATGATGATGCTTCTACTGGGCCTGGCAAATCCAAGATCCTCTTTCTCATTGATACTGAAATTCCTAGTCAGCCTTTGAAAACACAATATATATATATTTTCTGCTCTCAAAACCACATATCAAATAATCATTTATTTTCCTCTATATTTCAGTACTTGCTATAAAAGTTTTAATTATATTCTTACAACCTAATTTGTAATTCACAAATATTCCTAATTTCCATATATTTCTGTCATATTTCCTTTTTATAGCCTTAAACCACATTTCTACTTTATTATCTTATTTTAATTATTCTAGCAGCCCTTTCTATATTATTTCAATTACCTCCAGTCCTACATTAAAGTCTTAAAATTAAAACTAAGAGGTCTATATTCTCTCCTGAATGTTCATTTTGAATGATAATTAAAATATAAGGGTGGGGGCATTTATTAGCATCTGAGCTACACATCAAAGCCTTGATCCTTTCTCCACTGAAGTCAATGGCAAAACTCTCACTACTTCAATGGGAATAGGATTGGACCAATATTCACAAGAATATGTTATTATAATAAAAGAGATATTTGTGATTGCTAATAGATCTTTTTATTTAACACTACCCTGGTATCAAAGTACATTTGACCTATGCATGCCCTGCAATAATCTGAAAGTGTTTCTGCTAAACCTGCCTTCTCTTCCTCTCTATCCTTGTGCCTTTTTATTTAACTGTATATTTTCTCCTAAAGACACCCAGGAGGACAAAATCGCCTCCAAAATGTTTAACTATTTTTTCATCAACCCAAACACCTCTGCTATTCATCTTGTCAAACTCCAGTCATGGGACAAAGTAACATGTTTGAAATATGGGAACAAATAAAATGATTGTCAACAAATTAGATCAACTCAGACAGTGTACAGCCATGAAATCCATGGTCCTAAAGAGTTGCATGCCTCAAATATAATGGAGGCAGTTAATTTTTTAAACCACCACCTACCACAACTTCATTAAATGCATTGATTGACACTCTCTTATTCATCCACTTTAAAAAAAAAAAAAGAAAAAGAAATTACTGATAAAACACTCAAACATCATTCATAAAACCCCATTTCTTTCAGAAAGACCTGGGGAATCAAGGCAAACACACTGCTATACGCAGATCATACAATTAACTACTGCAGCACTGGAGTGACAACCATAAACAAACCAAGCAAGTAAATAAAACAGCCCCAGTTACAATAGTTCAGGTTGTTCCAAGGTAGTTATTTTTGCCAGCCAATATTTTAAGTCACCAGCTAATTTAGAATGGACTTTGTAGTAAAATTAGTTACAATTTGACCATTTTCTGCAGCTGTAAAACACAACTTGATCTGATTGTAGGACAAAAGATGGTTTCTCTCAAATACTTGATTAAAGCCTGACAATTGAAAATGTAGCTGTTACTGCTAGACTTGGGCAGCTTAATTTGCAAGTTAATCTTTTCCTCACCCATATTTTACACACATTAGTTTAAAACACTATGTGCGCAAAGACTTAGCTCATATTTTAAAAGTTGTTGAACACACCTAAAATACATCAAGTTGCTCTAGTTGTTTTTATCATTTGTGGAGGGGTTGAGGGGAAGCTAGTTGTGAATTAAAACACATGACACAGAAGAATATGCTAAGGATTGAGACTCAGATGAAAACTCATTTTCCCATAATTCATAGAAAGACAAACATCCATGAGTTTCTTGTCATAAAGATGAAATGTTTAGTATAATTTGCAGAAAGCATAAAAAGCTTACTGATAGGAGCACTCCTTTTCTAAGTGTATGTATGACCTTTGGAATGAAATTCCCTCATGTACACAGACTGCTTTGCTGGAAATGCACGGAAGCCAAAAATATGTCATTTTGTCCAATTACTCCATTTTTACTAGATTGCTCCATAAAATGTAGCACCAGGACAAACAAAAATTTGCCTCTTTGTTTAAGGTTGCTTACACAATAACTAAATAGGATTTCAATAACAGAGATTTTTAAATACTCAACAACCTGCAGGCCAAATATTGCTTTAAACTTGGAACAAACTATATTAACACTCATGGAGTGGCTTCATAGAGAAAGCAGCAAAATCCCTTACAGTAGAGTCTTCTGAATAAATATTGAAAGCTAGGTTTCTTACTGTGCTTGCTGAAAGAAATGGTGACAGGTGTGCATTTGAGCATGAGTCAACATACATCACATTTGTATACAGACCTGTCAAATGTCATGCATATTGCATTACACTCATGCATTTTCTAGGTTTGTCACACTTTCCTGCACAACTAACAACATGTTATTAATAAAAATTCTAATTATTAATTAATTAACAATAAAGGGGGAAGAAAAGCATCTTTTCACTTTGGATTGGGATTCAGGGAAGGTGGAAGATAGGGAAAGGGCCCACACAGTTATACATCCCGGATACCCATTGAGGTCAAGGACTTGAGTTCTGCAGAAGGACTGCAAAGGGTATGTAACAGTGATATGGAAGGATTTTGAGCAAGCATAGCACTGGAAAACATTGCTCTGCCACCATTAACTGAAAAGAGGGGAAAATTGAAATAAAATTAATTAAATTGATAAGAAATGGGGAGGCAGCATTAGACCATAACATTAAGATTCATAAGTTTGCAAATAAGTATTGTGACAAAGTTCCTCCTCTGCCTTGGCGGGTCCTGCGCTTATTGGCAGATTTGCTGACCTTAGAGATTCACAGCAACCCTCAGTTTGGCCACTTTTGCTAGTGGCTCAAACCTGCTGTTCATTCAGCTAACCTCATCACTGGCTAGCATGGGGAAAAGGAGGAGAACAATCCCCATAGTCTCTGCTGGCCCACCTAGTTGGTCGGGGGATAGGCCAGGGACCTTCCCCTCTGGTGGGGACCACAGTCCTGGTCACCTCCTCTTGTCTCAAATAGAGAGTTGAGGGGGATGGGGGGAACCCAGGCCCATGCTCTACTCCGGGTTCCAGCAGCATGACAGCTACAACTCCCTGGGCTACTTCCCCATGGCCTCCTCCCAACTCCTTCTTTATCCTCACCACAGGACCTTCCTCCTCATGTCTGGTAATGCTTGCACTTCACAGTCCTACAGCAGTATGCCTACTCACTCTCAGCTTCTTGCACCCAGCTCCTCCCACGTGCTGCACTAACTGAAGTGAGGTCCTTTTTAAAACCAGGTGTCCTAATTAGCCTGCCTTAATTGGTTCCAGCAACTTCCTGATTGTTCTAGAACAGCCCATTATCTTATCCAGGGAAAAGAGACCTGCTTAATCTGGGGCTAATATATCTACCTTCGATCACTCTCCTGTAGCCATCTGGCCTGACCCTGTCACACTATTTATTAAAGAAATAAGGTAACTGTTTATAGTTAAAAAGTTTGATAATTGTAAGTGTGCACACAATGTTGGCGCACAGCCAAGGACAGTGACTTGGCATTTCCAAGCAGTTCAGCCTATGACTAAGAGGTTGGTAGGCAAGGTGTGGACTGAGGTCAGGTAAAGGTGACTCCAAAACTGTAGGGAGGGATCATACAGGCATACTCTGTCCCAAACTAGGTGACGGTCACCATACCATAATAATAGCATCCCATAATACTTAAAACTTGTTGTGTAACAGCTTTGATTGACAGCAAGATTTAGCAGTTGTCACTGAGCTATAAGTATGGACCAACCAGAGAAGGTCTAAAGGTGATTAGAGGATTGGTATGCTAATGATAGATGAAAAATAACCGATCAGAACAAGCCAAAAACTGTATATAAGGCAGAGAGCAGGCAGACAAAAGTCAATCAGAGGAGCAGGAGAAGATCAGAGAAACCTACAAAAGCAAAGACCAGCAAGGAAGAAGACCTGAAGAAAGAAGCAATTGCAGGGTGACAGCAGCAGCAGGCTGCTGGGACAGAGCAGAAAAGGATCCTGAGATAAAGCAGAAGGATCCTTAAGAGAGAGGGAAAGAATGCTACGGAGAGTAAGCACGTCAGCCATAGTATAGGATATAGAATAGAAATAAGGTTAATAAATGTATATGCTTGGGATAATAAAGACATGTGTTTGTGTTATGAATGTTACCTTGTTCTATATGCATAAAGTTTAGTTTATTAAGATTGCTGTTAGTGTCCTATATGACTGATCACCATGTGCAGAACATAGTCACTTAAGCCATTCCAGCTGTATGACAGTATGGTTTTAGGTATAAGACCATATATATAACTTTAACTTATATACCTGTGCTAAGGGATTTATGTTTGTTTTAATAGGGGGTTAGATTAATTGTTTTAGGAAAGGCTGGTTACACTAAATAAAGAAAATACGTTGTTTTGGAAAAGTACTGCCTGGGTTGTATCCGTTTCCTCCCAGGTGTGAACAGATCTAGTCTGTTTGGAGGAGTTTCTGGAAGGGCATAGGGAGATCCTTGGTAAACCCTGGCAATTTTACTAGGACAGATCCCCTCCTTTTACCTTGCAGGAACAGATTGATAGCTCAACATCTTGAGAACCTGGATGTATGCAATAGGAGGGCTGCCCTGGGACCCCTGAATCTGTTCTTGGGGTAACAACTGGGTACATGGAGTCAGCTGGGAGCTCTACTGCTCAGCCCTACTTCCTAGCCCCTTGGCAATATCCACACTCCCCACTTCCTCTGCAGCCTCCCTGGGATGTGTTAAGGCTGGCAACAGGAGTCCTCCACAAAGGTTCGATGTTCTGTCACACACTGTAGTGAAATATAAGTTATGACTGAGAAATCAGAGGCTGAATGATTTATTATGAATTCTTTTTTTTTAATCCCATGTTGTACTTTTCATAATGTGAAGATCTGTGTGAAATTTTGAAGGAGTAACTTCAAGACTGTTATGTTTTAGGGGTCCCCAGAAAGGTGGCAAGTCTCCATAGAAAATTTGAAAAGGAGTGATTTTAAATGTTTCAGAACTCTGAAAAGAAGGTCCTAAAGACTGTGAAAAAGACCTAGAAAATAAATATTGTCCTGTCAAAACCTTCATTTCTGTGAATTATAATTCTTAATTAGGAGATTTACATCGTACTTTAGGGGAAAAACTAAACCCATCCTTAAGTACAGAACCACTAAGGCATCTCCATACACAATGTTTACAAAGCGGTTTGATTCAGCCTGAGAACTGACATGTGGGAGACCTTTGGCTGTGTAGCTTTATACATTTTGTTTATCCATCAGCTCCCTAAAGACAATTCTTTGAAGTAACTTCCCTGTCTGGCTGATGTTCTACAATTTAAAATAAAAAAGGAAGATGTGAAGTTTTAAGTTTGTCACAAGAATGCAAGCTTTCAGAACATGAACAGTCTTTTTCTCCCTTTGTGTGATAAAGTAGGAAAGAACTAAACACAATTTAAAGACAAACAGAAAATGGTGGTGGACTGAGAGAGAAATAGAAGTTCTATAAATTATATCAGCAAACCCTATATCATCAAGATTTTTAAATTAAACTTTGGCACCTCTGCAATGCGGGTGTAAATTATTTTCATTATTTAGTGAGGTTCTCATAAGGTAAAGTGTCAATGGCTATGGTGACTCCATTATTTTTAGTGGCAAAATAACTGGGAACTCCTATGCTCACCTTTTAATATAATATTTATAAAATTTCAAGGTTAGCTATGAAGCTCCTTAATGGGGAAATCTATAACTATTTTTTTCTGGAAACAAAAATACAGCTTCTGCCTCCAGGTCTTGCTAGTCCTGAAAGTATGTATATTCATTTTCTCAATAGCTGGTTTCACCAGTGTGCTGCCACACTTTTCTTGCACAAAATAAGATTCCTTGCATTCTAGATAGACAAATAAAAGTGTCACAAGTGTTGTAGCTTCTACTTCATGCTTAATATTTCAAGATCTCTAAAGACAGAAATTGGCTATGTTGCTTTGTAAGCTGTGTTGCACTAATATTTCCTGAGTATCCAGATGGAGAAGAAGAAACAGAGTTTGGCTCTGGGGCTTTCTGCAATTCATCAGAGGTGTAGCCCTCAGAAGAATTTTGAAAAAAGTTGCTGACTATGTAGTAGGTTCATTCATTAGGTGGAGATTCCTGAGAGAGACCTCTAGGCCACAGTTAAGTAGGAAAACAAAATCTGGTTTACACTGTAATATCAATCCTGAATTACTGTAACTTGAAAACTTCAGATTTTCCATCCAGAAATATTGTTCTGTTTCTGTTCGCTGTTTGTTTAGTCATGCTTTTCAAAGTCCTGCTTTCCCCTCATCTTCTTCCCTACATACCACCCCAAGGCACTGTGGTTATGAAAGTGTTGTCTTGAGGAAAATACTTTTTTTCTTCCAATTTCCATCTGATGCTTGGCACTGTGACACCTTGCCAGGTTTCATCAGTCATATCATGTCATATAGTGTAATGTAAATTGACTGATGCAACCCACAGAGACTTATCACGTCACCAGGTTTTTCTGAAAAAAATTGAAAGTAGAACACAATCCTTGGTCAGAACTCAAAGACCTGTGATATGAAGAAAGTATATATATTTTTTTCTTTTGGCAAGATTTTAGTACTTTCCGTGAGTCTACGTGAAGATTCATACAGTTGGTACAAACTATTTAGTTCTTCTCTAATTGACATTCCTGGATCAATAGTCTCAGTTTTGGTCTGCAGTGTGTAATGAAGCTTATCCGACTTGCTACAGCTTTGATGTTTGACTGCAGCATAGCACATGCTCCATTTTCTTTTCAGGGAATCTAGAAGTTTGGAAATCAGGGATTTTTGTGTAACCCATTTAGAGAAGGTAATTAAATTGATATTTTAAAATCCCAATAATGGATGTTTTTGTTTTCTTATAAGCTGATTAAAGAGTTAACATAAAAGGATAACCAGAGTTTTTACAGCAAAAGCTTTTGGATTCTAGTCAGTGTTTCATCCTAGTTACATTATAGGACCCTAAATTTCTGGGCCATTAACATCAGTTTAATGAGGCTAGTCAGGAAGTAACTGTAAAAGAGTGGTCTTAAGAACATAAGGATAGCCATATTGGGTCAAACCAATGGTCCATCTATCCCAATATCCGGCCTTCTGACAGTGGCTGGTGCCAGATGCTTCACAGGGAATGAACAGAAAAGGCAATCATTGAATGATCCATCCCGTCATCCAGTCCCAACCAGCTCCTTACAGTCAGAGGCTTAAGGACACCCAGAGCACAGAGTTGCATCTCTGACCATCTTGGCTAATGTGCATTGATGGACCTATCACCCATGAACTTACCTAATTCTTTTTGAAACGCAGTTATACTTTTGGCCTTCATAACATTCCCTGCCAATGAGTTTCACAGGTTGACTGTGAATTGTGTGAAGAATGGTTTGTTTTAAACATGCTGATTATCGTCATCATCAGGTGACCCCTAGTTCTTGTGTTATATGAAGGGATAAAACTTTCCTATTCATTTTCTCCACACCATTCATGATTTGATACCCCATTTTAATCATCTCTTTTCTTAATTGAACAATCCCAGTCATTTTAATCTCACCTCATATGTTAGCTGCTCCATACCCCTAATCATTTTTGTTGCCCTTATCTGTATCTTTTCCAATTCTAATATGCCTGTATTGAGATGGGGAGACCAGAACTGCACACACTATTCAAGGTCTGGGTATATCATGGATTACAGTGACACTATGATATTTTCTATCTTATGATGTATCCCTTTCCTAATGGTTCCTAACATTCGGTTAGCTTTTTTGACTGCCATTGCACATGGAATGGATGTTTTCAGAGAAACTGCAAAATCTTGTTCTTGAATGATGTGACAAAGTTCCTCCTCTATCTTGGTGGTTCCTGCGCTTATTGGCGAATTTTCTTGCCTCAGAGATTCACCATGTGGGTTGGGGAACAGCCCAGAGAACTTCCCCTCTGGAAGAACGCACA